>NC_045956.1:88388052-88688052 GCF_010909765.2 Amblyraja radiata | reverse complement strand
ACTGGAGGATCCTCGGAGACACTCTGAATTTCCTCAATTGCCTGAGGTGGTAAAGGCGCTGCCTTGCCTTACTCACGAGTGCTGTGGCGTGTGATGTCCATGTCATATCCTCAGAGATGTGGACTCCCAGATATTTAAAACCACTCACCCTATCCACAGTATCCCCATTTATCCTCAATGGTGTGTACGTCCTTGGATGATGTGCCCTCCTAAAGTCCACGATCAGCTTCTTCGTTTTTTTGATGTTCAAGAGGAGGCTGTTGTCCTGACAACAGAGTGCTAGATCAGCCACCTCCTCCCGGTAGGCCTTCTCATCGTTGTCTGAGATCAGGCCCACCACCACAGTGAAGGGAAACATTCCCCTCTCTTCCAGTCGCTCTATCAGATAGCTCTATCAGAATGTTATCAGCATAAACACAATAAAATGTTTCTTGCGAATGATATGCTTGGTGATGGCATGTGCAGTTGGAACTTATGAAAAGCTATCTGTAAAATTTGAGAGTTGAAGGTGACGTAAAGAGGCCATATTAATGAGGTGGCTGAAAGGAGAGGCGAGAGGAAAGTACAAAAAGTGGGACAGACATTAATATAGAGGGACTTCCATGCTTTCTGAAAGAATGCTAACAGGGCAAAAAGATGAGGAAAAAATTATGTTCACTTCCTTCAAGGCAAAATGCAACCAGGCTCTGTAAGATTAATGATAATCCATGTAATTAATGACTTCAGTAACAATGAAATGAAGGTTCTGAACTGATTTAAAGAGGCAATCCCTGTGGACTGTAGATGTTTATCCTGGCATACAGATGTGCAAGGGGCTGACAGATATTTTTGGATTAATTGAGTAATTCTTGTAATGTTGGATATCAACTAATGCCACACTTACTTTGAAGAGATATGACAAATCTGGCACAAGTAACTGCAAATTAATTATTCATCTGTGCAAGGTAAGATTATATTTTTGATAAACCGAATAATTATTTATAAAACCACAACCTAACGAACAACACGGTTCTTCATAAATGGACGTTTCAACTTCATTTTTCTAATCTTCTTCTTATCGAGTCCACACACAAGATTATAAGTTGTTCAGCCAGAGGTGAACACACTTCTTGGCATCTGCAAACAATGGTGTCTGTCTTGCGCTTGTTGTGCTTCTTGTGCGTGGTGGTGGAAAGATTGGTGAAAACAGGGCTGCGACGAGAACACTCTTTCCTTGACCCCATTTTTTCTAATGAAATGATGTCTCCTTTGAAAACATTGTGAGACATCACCTGCAGATTGTGAGGAAAATAATTCTTACTGAATAATTTTGACAAGGTACGCTGTTAATTTCCTTGAGTTGGAATTCCTAGAGGGATTACGATCATCAGAAAGCAGCCTCTCAGTGTAAAGCAGATGTAAGCAGATGTAAGATGTAAAGTTTGATGATGTAGCTCTAGAATATCAATAGACAATAAACAATAGATGTAGGAGTAGGCCATTCGGTCCTTCGAGCCAGCACCGCCATTCAATGTGATCATGGCTGATCATCCCCAATCAGTATCCTGTTCCTGCCTTCTCCCCATATCGCCTGACTCCGCTATTTTTAAGAGCCCTATCTAGCTCTCTCTTAAAAGCATCCAGAGAACCTGCCTCCACTGCCCTCTGAGGCAGAGAATTCCACAGACTCACCACTCTCTGTGAGAAAAAGTGTTTCCTTGTCTCTGTTCTAAATGGCTCACTCCTTATTCTTAAACTGTGGCCCCTGGTTCTGGACTCCCCCAACATCAGGAACATGTTTCCTGCCTCTAGCGTGTCCAAACCCTTAACAATCTTATATGTTTCAATGAGATCCCCTCTCACCCTAAACTCCAGAGTGTACAAGCCCAGCTGCTCCATTCTCTCAGCATATGACAGTCCCGCCATCCTGGGAATTAACCTTGTAAAACTACGCTGCACTCCCTCAATAGCAAGAATGTCCTTCCTCAAATTAGGGGACCAAAACTGCACACAATACTCCAGGTGTGGTCTCACTAGGGCTCTGTACAACTGCAGAAGGACCTCGTTGCTCCTATATTAGATTCCTCTTGTTATAAAGGCCAACATGCCATTTGCTTTCTTCACTGCCTGCTGTACCTGCATGCTTACTTTCATAGACTGATGTACAAGGACCCCCATATCCCGTTGTACTTCCCCTATTCCCAACGACACCTTGATCTCTGATAGAGGCAGAAACGATGCAGATTAAGATCCACTGAAGGCGGTGACAACATTCAAGACTTTGGAAAGAGAGAGTAAGGAAAAAAATTAATTCCTCCACGGTGTACATAAGGCATTGCTTCCTCTTTCTAAGCCACTTGCATTACCATGGGGGAATGTAGAAAAACAGGATATCTGGGATGTGAGGCCCCCCTCTTCTTTGTTGCTGTCCCCTACACAAATACACTAGTGTACATGTACATACAAACATATAAATCAAGGAAAGTGAGAGTAGCAATTTCTTCAAAAAAGGGAGTTTTGAATAACATCACAAAGCCTCACCAGAATATATTTAAAAATCATTTTTAGCATAGTTGAAGAAATATATATTTTTTACCTTTGACAAAATTATGCCCAATAAATATAAATTGGGACCCATGGCAATAAAGAAAATAAATTATTAACATATATAAAGCAGCAACATTGAAGCAGCTACTTATTAGGATGGGTGCAAAGACTTTACAACTGGATTGAGATACATTAAGAAGAGGTAAGGGAGAAGATTTAACCAATGTCGACATTTGAGCTCTGGCTGCAGACTAAGTGTCTGTGACATTGTTATGTTTTTGTAAAGCCAGCGCACTACTATCCAATCTGGCGATCAGAGAGAACACACTTGGCTATGCAGATGACTGGTCGGTGCGAGTCAGTTATTAAAGATGGGATAGCAGCACATTTGGAAAGTGGTGAAATCATATAGAAACTTATAAAATGCTTAAGGGGTTGGACAGGCTAGATGCAGGAAGATTGTTCCCGATGTTGGGGAAGTCCAGAAAAAGGGGTCACAGTTTAAGGATAAAGGGGAAATCTTTTAGGACTGAGATGAGAAAAACATTTTTTACGCAGAGAGTGGTGAATCTCTGTAATTCTCTGCCACAGAATGTAGTTGAGGCCAGTTCATTGGCTATATTTAACAGGGATTTAGATGTGGCCCTTGTGGCTAAAGGGATCAGGGGGTATGGAGAGAGAGCAGGTACAGGATACTGAGTTGGATGATCAGCCATGAACATATTGAATGGCGGTGCAGGCTCGAAGGGCCGAATGGCCTACTCCCGCACCTATTTTCTATGTTTCTATGTTACAGCGCAGTAATCGTTTGTGGATGTGAAAGTTATGAAAATAGTTCCCATTAATCTTTACTGAGATAAATGCCATTTCTAATCCATATTCATGAGATAAAAAGTGGGCAAATTCAATAACGGGTGGGAGAAACTTTTGGCAATTTACTGTCACGGAAGTGCAGAAGGGCAATTACCCTCATGTTTAAAATGGTTGATGAGGTTTGGGTTAAATAAGTAATCAAAATGAGACGATGATTGCAAAAATGAAGGAGTGGATATTATGGCATACTTTGAACTATCTCATTGTGACGTTTAAAGTGATGAATTAATCCAAAAATTATGTCTAAATAAACTGGTTACAAGAAAATAATTAATATTTTATTAACAATTACTTGAAAGGCAGATGGCGTTCCTTGGAGCTGCCATTTAGAATTAGTCGTGAGTTACCTTTGTGCATTAGAATGCTTAGCTGGTGTTTGAATTTCAGCTTTTACAACTTCCACAACTTCCTCCGGCAGTTCATTACTGATACAGACTACCCTCTGAATGAAAACATTGCACCTGAGGTCCTTCTGAAATCTCTCCCCTCTGAACTGAAACCAATGCTCTTTAGTTTTAAAATCCTCTACCCCAGGGAAAAGACTATGAGTGATCACTTTATCCATGCCCCCCTTGATCCTGTATCTTGTATACTTTAGTCACCACTCCGCCTCCTACACTCCAAAGAAGATGGTCCAACCTATCAATCTCTCCCTGTAAGCATGCAAGCCCAGGCAACATCCTGGTGAATCTCTTTTGCACTCTTTCCAATATAATGACATCCTTCCTATAGCTTGGTTACTAGAACTGTACACAGTACTCCAAGTGTAATCTCATCAACGACTTGTACAGCTACATCATGATGACATTTGTACTCAACATCCTGCCCAATAATGGCAAGTGCGCCAAACCCTTCTTCGCCATACTGTCCACCTGACTGACCACTTTTGGGGAACTTGTGGCGTCAGCTGTTAGACCACTTGCAATCAAACCCTCGTCAGTGGTTACGACGGCTGTCACGTGACGTCATGGGGTTAAGGGGAGTGTCCTGCTACATAAGGATATCTCACCTTGAGATCACCCCAGTCGACAGGTAGCTGAGCTAGAGACAACACCCTCGCTCAGCTGCAGCAGCAATGACAATATGTTAGAGGACCAAACATGTATGTATTTCGAACCTATTATGTCTGAATAAAGCAACTGTTTATTCACCACATTTGGTGCCGCTACAAACTATACACCTGTACTCCCAGATGTCTCTGTTCTGCAACACTCTCCTTCACTGTCCATCCTTCATTTTACATATTGAACAGTGTCAGAGTTAAATTCTACTTGCCATTCTTTGGCCCACCTACCCAACTTATTAAGATTTTGTTGTAAATGTAGTTAACCTTCCTCACTATCTATTACACCACCTACTTTGGTGTCATCAGCAAATTTACAAACAATGTTAACTACATTATCATTCAAATTGTGAACGTATATAAACTAACAATGGTGGACCTAGCACCAACAGTGTGGCAAAACACTGTAACAAGCCTCCAATCAGAAAAACAACCCTTCACAATTACCCTTTGACTTCTTCCTCCAAGCCAATTTTGAATCCAGTTGGCTAGCTTACCTTGGATTTAAAGTGATCTAACCTTTCAGAGTAGTCTACCATGCGAGACCTTGTCACAGACCTTGCTAAAATCTACAAAGATCATGTCCACTCTCCTGCCATTATCAATGCTATTAAATTGCTTTGCACACGTTTGTTCATAAATATATAATTCTACTAGAATAAGTTCAAGCAGGTATTTTGTAAATGGTGGTGACTCATTGTGAATCTAAAATACTATGATTTTCTCTAGACAAATGCTCTCATCACGTTCAACTCCTTAATGTTAGTATTCTTCGTCAACACTGCTCAGACCAAAATAATCTCCTGAAGGGAAAGTAAAGATTAATCTTTTGAGCTTTTACATTTCAACTAATGGACTAAAAAACAGTTCCCAATGCTTCAACATGCCTTCGAGCAATTGTCCTTGCCTTAAAAAATGTTGACTGCAGCTAAAATAACAACATTTTTGCAGCACTCTGGGGTATTTTTCTATACACGAATGGAATGAATCTTAAGTCTGTTTTTAACCCTCTAATTTCTGTAGAAACTGCGTAGGTAAATTATTTTATGGCCCATGGGACTCATATACTCTTGTTATGCTGTCCTCTTCAGTCTCTGAACTTGCTCATAAAATAACAAAATACTACAGATTTGGGAATTTTAGAATAAAAACAGTAAATACTAAAAATACACCGCTGTAAGATTGTTGACCCGAAATGTCAACGTTGATCGTCTTTCACAGATGCTCTGGGATTTGCTGAGTATTTCCAGCATTTTCTGTTTCTTTGCGATATTCTGGCCAGAGAAGAGAGAGATTTTCTGATATCAACAGGCCAGATCTGATGACATATTTAGCCAACACCTCCAATACGTAGGTGAAGATCTACAAGTTTTAACACCAGGTCAATAAAATAACGATCTAAATCCAGAAAGGACCCTAAAGTTGCAATTTCCAAGGAGCAGTTGTCCTCTCTAGGATATGTGAAGCAAAGTAAAGAGCTTTCCTGCTCTACTAGCACCCACTTACCCCTATCTGGTTCTATCTAGCTACTTGCCCAATGCCCTGGTTGACCTTACTAGCTTCTTACCCTCTGAAATCCTGTAATTCCTGCCCATTCGAGTACCACCGGTCTCTGCTAGGGATTGCACAGGAGATTTACAGAAGAGATAAGCCGGTGATGCTGGCTTTATAATGCGCTGGTGAGGTCACCTTTGGAATATTATGAGCAGTTTTGGGTCCCATATCTGTGGAAGGATGTTCTTGTTTTGGAGATGGTCCAGAGAAGGTTTATGAGAATGATCTTGGGGATGATTGGGTTGGTGTATGAGGAACATTTGAAGGCTCTGGGCCTGTTTAGAAGAATGGGGAGTATGTCTAGAACCAGAGGGCACAGCCACAGAATAAAAGGACAAACTTTTAGAATGGAGACGAGGAGGAATTTCTTTAGCCAGAAGTTGGTGAATCTGTGGAATTCATTGCCACTGATGGCTGTGGAAGCCAAGACAATAGGTATTTTTAATGTGACGATTGATATGTTCTTGATTAGGAAGAGCGTCAAAGGTTACGGGAAGAAGGCAGGAGAATAAAGTTGAGAGCAAAAGATAGATCAGCCATGATTGGATGGTGGAGTGGACTTGATGGGCTGAATGGCCTAATTCTGCTCCTATGTCTTATGGTCTTATAAATATACAGAAAAGCCAGGAGTTTATATTTCCCAGGCTCAACAATGGCATAATCAGATTGGACTGCTGGCTAGCACTGCATTTAAAATTATATATTTTAGAATTCAATATAGAGATGAGCATTATATTTATGTTGAATGGTGCCTTGGAATCCTCGTATTGTCTGGAACTAACTAGACACAATGTAGGAGAAGGAGGAAACCTCACAGCACTTAAGAAGTACTCAGATGAGCACTTCTGCTGTAATCCTTAGGCAATTAACCAGACATTGGTAATTGGGTAGAAGCTCTTTTTTTCAATCAACAGGGATTGCGAGCCAAATAGTCTTCAGCCGTGCCATGAATTTCTATGATTTTATGCCTGCATTTATTGATTAAGATAGAATACACAGAGCAACAGATGTTTGAACAAATGTCTACCTTGAAATCCATGCTTGGTGAGTAGTGCTAAATGCATTACATAGTAAGACAGAGAGGCTACTGCTCATCTGACATGCTAATGCATTGACCTAAATGTAGCTGACTTTGGAGGAGGAACGCAGTGTTCCACAGTATATACCACACTGTATCCATTCTGCGTCAGCTTGAAGCTCATGCTTTGGGAGAAGTACGTGTGAAAATTATTTGGATGTCGTCTAACAGTTGAATTCTACAACTTCTACAGCAGTAAATGTAACTATTTTATTTTATCATAACGTGAAGATGTCAAAATCGTTGTATAACATAATTAGGAATACTCATAGGATTAAATAGATGCTTAACTGCCTTAACTATCAATTTCCTGATATAGGTTTACTTGGCAAAACATGGTATTTTATATTTGAAGCTCAACTGCAGCTTAGAAGGAACAGATCTGTATATTGATTTCACAATTGATGAGGCAAGGAAAAAGTTATTTATTTGACTCATCTGAGGGCTTTCTAATCTTCAAACTAACAGATTATAACCAGGAATTTAAACAAAAATGGATTTGGGAGGCATGTTAAACATACAAAGACAATTTGCGCACATCATGAGAATTGATCACACATGTTCAGGTTGACTTAATTTTGTGGGAATTTACATACAAGCCTCTAATTTATACCAAATGTACTTTAATTTTTTACTAAATTTGTACTTCTTTTCAAGATCTGAAATATTAAATAATTGGCTTTTACCACAATTGTTGAGTTGTGGGACTGTGAAAAAATGGATTGCAGTTTGTTGACAGGTGCCCCTTGGAGTCACTTGATGAAACAATTTCTAGAGTTCTTCATATCAGCAACTGGATGCAAAAAAAAAACACATCAATTTGCTTTCATGTGTCAAAATACAGGTGCAACTATGCATAAGTAAAAAGTACAGTGCCCTCCACGTTTGGGACAAAGACCCATCGTTTATTTATTTGCTTCTGTACTCCACAATTTGAGATTTGTAATAAAAATAAGCACGTGGTTAAAGTGCACATTGTCAGATTTTAATAAAGGCCATTTTTATACATTTTGGTTTCACCATGTAGAAATTACAGCTGTGTTTATAGACAATAGACAATAGGTGCAGGAGTAGGTCATTCGAACCTTTGAGTCAGCACCACCATTCAATGTGATCATGCCTTATCATCCACAATCAGTACCCCGTTCCTGCCTTCTTCCCATATCCCCTGACTCTGCTATCTTTAAGAGCCCTATCCAGCCCTCTCTTGAAAATATCCAGAGAACTGGCCTCCACCACCCTCTGAGGGAGAGAATTCCACAGACTCACAACTCTCTGTAAAAAAGTGTTTCCTCATCTCCGTTCTAAATGGCTTACCCCGTATTCTTAAACTGTGGCCCCTGGTTCTGGACTCCCACAACATTGGGAACATGTTTTCTGCCTCTAGCGTGTTCAAACCCTTAATAACCTTATATGTTTCAATAAGATATCCTCTCATCCTTCTAAATTCCAGAGTATACAAGCCCAGCCGCTCCATTCTCTCAGCATATGACAGTGCCATCCTGGGAATTAACCTTGTCAACCTACGCTGCACTCCCTCAATAGCAAGAATGTCCTTCCACAAATTTGGAGACCAAAACTGCACACAATACTCCAGGTGTGGTCTCACTAGGGCTCTGTACAACTGCAGAAGGAACTCTTTGCTCCAACATTTAACTCCTCTTGTTATGAAGGCCAACTTGCAATTCACTTTCTTCACTGTCTGTTGTACCTGCATGCATACTTTAATTGACTGATGAACAAGGACCCCCAGAGCCCGTTGTACTACCCCTTTTCTCAACTTGACACAATTTGGATAATAATCTTCCTTCCTGTTTTTGCTACCAAAGTGGAAAACCTCACATTTATCCATATGAAACTGCATCTGCCATGCATCTGCCCACTCACCCAGCCTGTCCAAGTCACCCTGCATTCTTGTAGCATCCTCCTCACAGTTCACACAGACACCTAACTTTGTGTCATCTACAAATTTGCTAATGTTACTTGTAATTCCTTCATCTAAATCATTAACGTATAATGTAAATAGCTGCACCGAGCACCGAGCCGTGCGGTACCCCACTAGTCACTGCCTGCCATTCTGAAAGGGACCCATTAATCCCTACTCTTTGTTTCCTGTCTGCCAACCAATTTTCTATCCACGTCAGCACTCTACCCCCAATACCATGTGCCCTAATTATGCCCACTAATCTCCTATGTGGGACCTTATCAAATGCTTTCTGAAAGTCCAGGTACACTACATCCACTGGCTCTCCCTTGTCCATTTTCCCAGTTACATCCTCAAAAAATTCCAGAAGATTAGTCAAGCATGATTTCCCCACCGTAAATCCATGCTGACTCGGACCGATCCTGTTACTGCTATCCAAATGTGCCGCTATTTCATCTTTTATGATTGACTCCAGCATCTTCCCCACCACCGATGTCAGGCTAACTGGTCTATAATTCCCTGTTTTTTCTCTCCCGCCTTTCATAAAAAGTGGGATAACATTAGCTACCCTCTAATCCATAGGAACTGATCCTGTGTCTATAGAACATTGGAAAATGATCACCAATGCATCCACGATTTCTAGAGCCACTTCCTTAAGTACCCTGGGATGCAGACCATCAGGCCCTGGGGTTTATCATCCTTCAGTTCCATCAGTCTACCCAACACCATTTCCTGCCTAATGTGTATTTCCTTCACTTCCTCCGTCAACCCAGATCCTCTGGCAACTAGTACATCAGGAAGATTGTTTGTGTCTTCCTTAGTGAAGACGGATCCAAAGTACCTGATCAACTCATCTGCCATTTCCTTGTTCCCCATAATAAATTCACCCTGTTCAGTCTTCAAGGGTCCAACTTTGGTCTTAACTAATTTTTTCCTCTTCACATACCGAAAGAAGCTTTTACTATCCTCCTTTATATTCGTGGCCTGCTTACCTTCATACCTCATCCCCGTATTGCCTTTTTAGTTATCTTCTGTGGCTCGTTAAACATTACCAATCCTTTGTCTTCTAACTCATCTTTGCTATGTTGTGCTTCGTCTCTTTTATTTTTATACCATGACTTCCCTTGTCAGCCATGGTCGTCCCTTACTCCCCTTGGAATCTTTCTTCCTCTTTGGAATGAACTGATCCTGCACCTTCTGTATTATTCCCAGGAATACCTGCCATTGTTGTTCCACTGTCATCTCTGCTAGGGTATCTTTCCATTCATCTTTGACCAGCTCCTCCCTCATGGCTCCATAGTCCCCTTTGTTCAACTGTAATACTGACACCACCGATTTAGTCTTCTTCCTCTCAAATTGTAGATTAAAACTTATCATATTTTGGCCACTACCTCCGAATGGCTCCTTAACCTCGAGTTCCCTTATCAAATCCGCATATTGGTTTATACATGGTCCCCCCATTTCATGGCACCATAATGTTTGGGACATATACTTCACAGGTGTTTGTAATTGCTCAGGTATGTTTAATTGCCTCTTTCATGCAGGTATAAGAGAGCTCTCATCACCTAGTCTTTCCTCCAGTCTTTCCATCACCTTTGGAAACTTTTATTGCTGTTTACCAACATGAGGACCAAAGTTGTGCCAATGAAAGTCAATTAAGCCATTATGAGACTAAGTACCAAGAAGAAAACTGTAAGAGACATCAGCCAAACCTTAGGCTTACCAAAATCAACTGTTTGGAACATCATTAAGAAGAAAGAGAGCACTGGTGAGCTTACTAATTGCAAAGCGACTGGCAGTCCAAGGAAGACCTCCACAGCTGATGACAGAAGAATTCTCTCTTTAATAAAGAAAAATCCCCAAACACCTCTCTGACAGATCAGAAACATTCTTCAGGAGTCAGGTGTGGATTTGTCAATGACCACTGTCCGCAGAAGACTTCATGAACAGAAATACAGAGGCTAAACTGCAAGATGCAAACCACTGGTTAGCTGCAAAAATAGGATGGCCAGGTCACAGTTTGCCAAGAAGTACTTAAAAGAGCAACCACAGTTCTGGAAAAAAGGTCTTGTGGATAGATGAGTCGAAGATTAACTTATATCAGAGTGATGGCAAGAGCAAAGTATGGAGTAAGAACTGCCCAAGATCCAAAGCATACCACCTCATCTGTGAAACACGGTGGTGTGGGTGTTATGGCCTGGGCATATATGGCTGCTGAAGGTACTGGCTCACTTATCTTCATTGATGATATAATTGCTGATGGTAGTAGCATAATGAATTCTGAAGTGTATAGACACATCCTATCTGCTCAAGTTCAAACAAATGCCTCTGCTAAATGGCCGGCAGTTCATTCTACAGCAAGCCAATGATCCCAAATATACTGCTAAAGCAACAACGTTTTTTCAAAGCTAAAAAATGGTCAATTCATGAATGGCCAAGTTAATCACCCGATCTGAACCCTATTGAGCATGCCTTTTATACGCTGAAGTGGAGGCTGAAGGGGACTAGCCCCCAAAACAAGCATAAGCTAAAGATGGTTGCAATACAGGCCTGGCAGCGCATTACCAGAGAAGACACCCAGCAACTGGTGATGTCCATGAATCACAGACTTCAAGCAGTCATTGCATGTAAAAGATATGCAACAAAATACTAAACAAGACTACTTTCATTTACATTACATTGCTGTTTCCCAAACATTATGGTGCCCTGAATTGGGGGGACTATGTATAAACACTGCTGTAATTTCTACATGGTAAAATCAAAATGTATTAAAATGGCCTTTATTAAAATCTGACAATGTGCACTTTAACCAAATGTGATTTTTTTCTATTACAAATCTCAAATTGTGGAGTTCAGAGGCAAATAAATAAATGATGGGTCTTTGTCCCGAACATTATGGAGGGCACTGTTACTGTTTGGTTTAAATTATTTTTGCTTTGCCATTACCTTTCCATGCTCAGCTGTTAACTTTACAAGTAATGCTTCATACAACACATTAGATCTCTTGAATAAACTCAAGGCTAAGCTTTTCCGTGAAAATCAAACAACTATATTGTCAATAAGTCATCCAGCACAAAATTAGGTCATAGAATTCTATGCCTTGTCAATTCAAGTGCCCATCAACATATTTTTAAAATGTTGTGAGATATCTGTCTCCACTCAGGCAGTCAGATTTCCATCATACACGTAGAGTCATAGTGTGGAAATAGGCCCTTTGACCCAACTTACCCCATCTGCACTAGTCCCACTTGCCTGTGTTTGGCCCATATCCCTCTAAATACGTCCTATCCAAGCACCTGTCTAATTGCTTCTTAACCATTGTGATATTCCCATCCTCCACTGCCTATCCTGGCAGCTCGTTTCATACATCAACCACCTATCCTGGCAGCTCGTTTCATACATCAACCACCCTTTGCATGAAAAAGTAACCCCTCAGATTCCTATAAAATCTTTCCCCCTTCACCTTAAACCTATGCCCTCTGGTCCTTGATTCCTCCACTCTGGGCAAAAGACTCCATGCATCCAAATGATTTATTAATCTCTTGATTTTATACACCTCTATAAGATCACCCCTTATCCTCCTGTGCTCCAGGGAATAGAGTCCCAGCCTTCTCAACCTCTCAATAGATCAGACCCTCGAGTCCTGGCAACATCCTTGCTAATTTTCTCTGCACCCTTTCCAACTTATCATTTTTCCTGTAACATGGTGCCCCGAACTGAACACAATACTCTAAATTCATCCTCACCAATGTCTCATATAACTCATAAGTTTATATGTAAAGGACTGGGTAGAGGAGAATTCTGACCCCCAAAGACTAGTGGGTAGTGGCAACATTTCAAATGGTGAAAAATATGAAACTTAAACCTAACCCACCACGAATCTGACCCTTTTGGGTTAATGGACAGTGAAAGAGATGGAGGAGTAAATTTAGTAACTTAATAGTTTAACACCTAAGGTTTTGGGATTTTCGGGCCCTGGAAACCCATTAGAATCAGCCACCATTTCATGTTGGTGAGCCCTTTTCCAGGAAGTCTAGGCTTGAATTAACCAATCTTTGTCCTTTTTGTTTACAATTAGTTTCCAAACTTCCTAGGATCAAATCTAATTCCCATGGCAGCAACAAAAGCTCTCCTCCCCTTCACCCACTTGATCAACTAGTCCCTGCAGCAACCCTGCTCCACTCTCCTCTGTGGTCTCTGCCACAATGTCTTGACTCTATCCTTTCTTTCCATCCCCACCGGTATTTCCCTCATTACATCCTCCTACAATCTCTTGTTGTGGCCTGTTTGTTCCTCAGCTATTGTCTGGTCTTTTTTTGTGTGCAACTGGTCAACATAACAATCTGGCTTTGTTTTGGATGAGAAACTGAGTATAAAAATTCTCTATAGGCCTTGGCATAAAATGTAGCTGATCGCTGGTGCACTTTCTATCCACAAATAATACCAATTTTTTCCACTTGAATATAATTAGCATTGATATGAAGATAAATGTTTTGCCTATGGTGTGGCACTGTGCCAAAGTACATCTCCGTGAATTGGGTGAAAGTCTTCTTCCGAAATGCTCAGAACTTATTCAACATGACTTTCTCAGTGTGATTCGGATGTATATTCAATAGCAAAGCCACATTTATGATGAAAATGCATCTGAACTAGCAAAACAAATATCAATGTTTTGTTAACCACCCTTTATTGTCCAGTCCTCATGTTAATTTGTTTGGCACATTTCATGATATGATTCTGTTGCTGCTCATCTGTAAGGTGCATTGTCCCATTTTTGTTGTCCTTCTTAACCACACAAAAATCATATAAAAAAACAAGCATTATGGATCTTTAAGCAATATTTAAATCAATATATTTCAAGGGAAAATATTTTCTAATAGAACTTTCTAGGATCTTAAAGTTTCTTGCAATTTTCTGCAGGTTGGACTGTATTAGTACATGTGTGCACCATGTATTCACTGCTGTTGCTGATCTTCAAATGGGCCCAAGGTACTAGAGTATTTGTGACTCCTATGGGTATTGTCATCTCTGTGGTGAGAAATATCAGATTCAGGAACATAATGCTACCCTTATGAAGTTAAAATATTTCCTTGAATGTGTGGATCTCTTGTTTTGGATTAAACCAAATGGTGCTGGACTAAGTGAGTCAGGCAGCATTTTCTGGAGAATATGAATAGGTGATGTTTTGGGTTCAGACCCTCCTTCAGACCAGGCACATCAGATACTTGGGGGGTGCAAATATCTCTCCCATCATAACTTCCATCACCAAAAAATACAAAAAATATGGCATGGTGGCGCAGCAGTAGAGTTGCTGTCTTACAGTGCCAGAGACCCAGGTTCAATCCTGACTATGAGTGCTGCCTGTACGGAGTTTGTATATTCTCCCTGTGACGTGCATGGGTTTTCTCCAGGTGCTCCAGTTTCTTCCCACACTGCAAAGATATATAGGTTTGTAGGTTAATTGGCTTTGGTAAAGTTGTAAATTTTCCCTAGTGTGTAGGATAGTGTTAGTGTGCGGGGACTGCGGGTCGCCACGGACTCGATGGGCCGAAGGGCCTGTTTCTGAACATTATCTCTTAACTAAACTAAACTAGAATAACCAATGAATTACTACATCATTTTAAAATTGCAGTTGTGAGAAAACATATAAGCAATTCTAAAACAAAAATGATTTAAAGAAAATTTAGTTTTTCTGAGTTAAAAGCTGGAATCTGCTTTTTAATGTATTACTAAAATAAAAATATAGGTCCTTTTCATTGAATGACTTCCTGTAATATAGAAGGTTATTGTCCATCTTCTATTATCGTCTATCTATCTTTAAAACTGTGTGCCTGTCGCCTGCCGTCCGTCCGGCTGCCTGCCTGCCTTTCGATTCGTTCCCATCGTGTGATGTCACAATGCCCAATGCTCGCAGATGTCCAATCGCAATGCCAAATGCTCGCAGATGTCCAATCGGAATGGATCCATTTACATGTACGGCTTCCGACTGCATTTCTTCCTTTGATTCCCTGCAACTCCGAAACCAGACGCAGAATCGCCGACATCTTTTCCATTTCGGTAGAGATTTCACTTTTCTTTCTAAGTATCCGCTCCTCATTACATTTCGTCGTGTTTAAGTACACGTTTTTAATCAAATCCTTCCCCCCCCCCCCCCCCCAAATTTCAAAAATAAACTGGCTTCGCACCCATAGAAGCAGCACCAGCCCCAGCCCCTGATGAACGTTCTATTATGTGATGTCACAAGAACGTATAACATTCTTAAGGGGTTGGACAGGCTAGATGCAGGAAGATTGTTCCGGATGTTGGGGAAGACCAGAACAAGGGGTCACACTTTAAGGATAAGGGGGAAATCCTTTAGGACAGAGATGAGAAAAACATTTTTCACACAGAGAGTGGTGAATCTCTGGAATTCTCTGCCACAGAAGGTAGTTGAGGTCAGTTCATTGGCTATATTTAAGAGGGTTAGATGTGGCCCTTGTGTATGGAGAGAAGGCAGGTACAGGATACTGAGTTGGATGATCAGCCATGATCATATTGAATGGTGGTGCAGGCTAGAAGGGCCGAATGGCCTACTCCTGCACTTAATTTCTATGTTTCTATGTTTCCCTCTCCTCAACCCTCTCCCTCTCCCACCCATCACTCTCTCCCCCACCCCCTTCCCTCTCTCCCCCCGTCCCCTTCCCCTACCCCTCTGTCCCTCTTCCACCAGTCCCTCTACCCCTCCCTCCCCACTCTTTCACTTCTCTCCCCTTACCCCACCCTCTCCCTCCCTCACCCCTCTCTCTTCCCCTCCCTGTCCCACCCCTTCCCCTACCCCTCTGTCCCTCTTCCACCACTCCCCGTCCCTCTTCCACCACTCCTGCTACCCCTCCCTCCCTCCCCACTCTTCCACTTCTCTCCTCCCCCTCTCCCTCCTCACCCCTCTTCCATCCCTCTCTCCCCCACCCCTTCCCTCTCTACCCCACCCCCTTCCCTCTCTCCCCTGCCCCCTTCCCCTCTGTCCCTCTTCCACCACTCCCCCTACCCCTCCCTCTCCCACTTCTCTTCCCTTACCCCACCCCGCTCCCTCCCTTACCCCCCCTCCCTTCCCCTCTCTCCCCCACCCCTTCCCCTACCCCTCTGTCCCTCTTCCACCACTCCCCCTGTCCCTCTTCCACCACTCCTGCTACCCCTCTCCCCCTCCCTCCCTCCCTCCCTCTCCTCTCTTCCACTTTGACGACACACGCTCCCCCCCCCCCCTTTGGTGCAGGAGGCGCGCGCAGCATCTGAACGCTCAGCGAATATTCTAATTCTTCACTAACCGTCATTCTGACTTTGCTTGTGAAGAGAAAAGTTCTGAATTGCATTTGTTTGATGCAGGAAGATTGTTCCCGATGTTGGAGAAGTCTAGGACAAGCGGGTCACAGTTTAAGAATAAAGGGGAAATCCTTTAGTACTGAGATGAGGAAAACATTTTTCACACAGATAGTGGTGAGTCTCTGGAACTCTCTGCCACAGAAGGTAGTTGAGGTCAGTTCATTGGCTATATTTAAGAGGGAGTTAGATGTGGCCCTTGTGGCTAAAGGGATCAGGGGGTATGGAGAGAAGGCAGGTACAGGTTACTGAGTTGGATGATCAGCCATGATCATATTGAATGGTGGTGCAGGCTCGAAGGGCCGAATGGCCTACTCCTGCACTTAATTTCCATGCTTCTATGTTCCACTCTCCTCACCCCTCTCCCACCCATCCCTCCCTCCCCCACCCCCCTTCCCTCTCTACCACCACCCCCTTACCGCTACCCCTCTGTCCCTCTTTCACCACTCCCCCTACCCCTCCCTCCCCACTCTTCCACTTCTATCCCCTTACCCGACGCCTCTCCCTCCCCCACCCCTCTCTCTTCCGCTCCCTTCCCCTCTCTCCCCCACCCCTTCCCCTCTGTCCCTCTTCCAACCACTCCCCCATCCCTCTACTACCACTCCCGCTACCCCTCTACCTCTCCCTCCCTCCCCACTCTTCCACTTCTCTCCCAGTCTCTCCTCCCCCTCTCCTCACCCCTCTCCCATCCCTCTCTCCCCCACCCCCTTCCTTCTCTACCCCACCCCCTTCCCTCTCTCCCCCCACCCCCTTCCCCCTATCCCTCTGTCCCTCTTGCATCACTCCCGCTACCCCTCTCCTCCTCCATCCCCACTCTTCCACTTCTCTCCCCCTTCCCCTCCACTCTCCCTCCCCACTCTTTCCCGTCTCTCCCCCACCCCTCTCCCCATCCCTCCCTCCCCATCCCTCCCTCCTCCCCTCCCTCCCCATCCCCCCTCCCCCACATCTCTCTCCCCATCTCTCACCCCCTACCCTGCTCTCCTTTCCCTCCCAAATCTATCCCGTTTCCTCCTCCTCCTCTCCCCTCCCTCCCCTCTTCTCCCCCCCCCCCCCCACCCCCCCCCGCAAACGCCGTTGGGGAAACAGACCCAACGGGTCTGCACTTGGTCTAGTAATATATAAAACTCTCGCCCCATCCCTCTCTCCCCCGCCCCCTTCCCCTCTGTCCCTCTTCCACCACTCCCCCTACCCGTCCCTCTCCCACTTCTCTTCCCTTACCCGACCGCTCTCCCTCCCTCACCCCCCCCTCCCTTCCCCTCTCTCCCCACCCCTTCCCCAACCCCTCTGTCCCTCTTCCACCACTCCCCCTGTCCCTCTTCAACCACTCCTGCTACCCCTCTCCCCCTCCCTCCCTCCCTCCCTCTCCTCTCTTCCACTTTTCTCTCCCCCCACCCCTCTCCCCCTCCAATCCCACCCTCCCCCTCCCTCCACACTCTTCCCCCTCTCCCTCCTCATTCCCTTACCGTGCACAGTCTCTGTCTTTAAGAAGGAACTACAGATGCTGGAAAATCGAAGGCAGACATAAAAAAAGCTGGATAAACTCAGCGGGTGCGGCAGCATCTATGGAGCGAATTGAATGGTCAACGTTTTTGGCCGAAACCCGGAAGAAGGGTTTCGGCCAAAAACGTTGCCCTTTTCCTTCGGTCCATAGATGCTGCTACACCCGCTGAGTTTATCCAGCTTTTTTGTTGTTGTACCAGCCTCTCTCCCTCTCTGCCCTTTTCTCTTCTCTCGACTCATGCACGCCCGCTCCAACCCCTCCCCCCCCCTTCACCTCTCTCCCCCATCCTCTTCTTCCCCCCCCCTCCCCCTCTCCCTCTCCACCCTCCTCCTCCCCTTCCTCGCAAAATATTTTTTGTGGGGGCGGGTCCTCAGTGTGTGTGACTGTTTGTGGAGGCGGCCACGCGCTCTCCATTCAAGAAGACGCTCATCTGTTTGTGGAGGCGCGTGCTTAGTATGTGACCAAAGATCTTATAGCGGAGCTCTCTGCTACAAGATCTTTGTGTGTGACGACACACGCTCCCCCCCCCCCCCCCCCCTTTGGTGCAGGAGGCGCGCGCAGCATCTGAACGCTCAGCGATTATTCGAATTCTTCACTAACCGTCATTCTGACTTTGCTTGTGAAGTGAAAAGTCCTGAATTGCATTTGTCTGATGCAGGAAGATTGTTCCCGATGTTGGGGAAGTCCAGGACAAGTGGGTCACAGTTTAAGGATAAAGGGGAATTCCTTTAATACTGAGATGAGGAAAACATTTTTCACACAGATAGTGGTGAGTCTCTGGAACTCTCTGCTACAGAAGGTAGTTGAGGCCAGTTCATTGGCTATATTTAAGAGGTAGTTAGATGTGGCCCTTGTGGCTAAAGGGATCAGGGGGTACGGAGAGAAGGCAGGTACAGGATACTGAGTTGGATGATCAGCCATGATCATATTGAATGGTGGTGCAGGGTCGAAAGGCCGAATGGCCTACTCCCTCCCCACTCTTCCACTTCTCTCCCCCTTCTCTCATCCCCCTCTCCCTCTCCTCACCCCTCTCCCTCTCCCATCACTCTCTCCCCCACCCCCCTTCCCTCTCTACCCCACCCCTTCCCTCTCCCCCCCACCCCCTTCCCCCTATCCCTCTTCCATCACTCCCCCTACCCCTCTCCTCCTCCCTCCCCACTCTTCCACTTCTCTCCCCCTTCCCCTCCACTCTCCCTCCCCACTCTTTCCCCTCTCTCCCCCACCCCTCTCCTCCTCCCTCCCTCCTCCCCATCTTCCCCATCCCCCCTCCCCCACATCTCTCTCCCCATCTCTCACCCCCTACCCCGCTCTCCTTTCCCTCCCAAATCTATCCCGTTTCCTCCTCCTCCTCCTCCTCTCCCCTCCCCCCCCTCTTCCCACCCCCCCCCCCCCCCCGCAAACGCCGTTGGGGAAACAGACCCAACAGGTCTGCACTTGGCCTAGTTTTATATAAAATTGAGTACACAATGGTTTTCCATGGGTAAAATCACATACGCTTTATTTCCATTTCATCATTATTATATGTTAACATGTTAAAACATAGCTTTCTTGTGATCTGTGCAAGGGGACATTAAGTTAGATGAAACCTCATATGTGGTATATTATTATTGTAGTTCCAGGATAACTAATGTCCAGCCACAACTTCCAATTAAAGAATTATTCAATCCATTTTGCATTTGTAATGGCAACAACAAAATTGATTAGATATGTTTTTTAATATCCAAGAACAGCATAATTGCATTACTAAAGAATATCTCATTTGTTCCTCGTTTCTGATTTATATGCTCTGAAATTTCTGACATTGGCTGATTTGATAAAACAAAGCTAAAATTAATGACAGTTTCAGTTTATCATCAGTTCTAATTAAAAAATCAATTTGCTATTTTAATATTGTTTGATTTATAAATCATCCACTACATTAACGTAGTCTGTCATCCACTAGCCAATTCGTGCCTAATAATCTTGTGCATTTTTGTACTGTCTTCTCCAGTTTAATAATCAACTGCTCAGAAATATGGAGTCATACAGCATGGAAACAGGCCTAGTAACCCAACACCATCCATGCTGATCAACATGCTGTTTTGCCTGGATTTGGCCCAAATTCCTCTAAACCTTTCCTATCCATGCACTTTCCAAATGTCTTCTAAATTATATTATTGTCCCTGCTTCAAATATTTCCTCCAGCAGCTCATTCCATATACCCACCACCCTTTATGTGAAAATGTTGCCCATCTCGTTCCTATTAAATCTTTCCCCCTTCACTTTAAACCTATGCTTCTGGTTCCTCAATCCCTTGCCTTGGGAAACAGACTTAGTGCACTCACCCTATCTATTCCCCTCATGATTTAGACGTTAGAATTTAGAGATACAGCATGGAAACAGGCCCTTTGGCCCAATGAGTTTGCGCCGACCAGCAATCCGTGTACACTAGCAATATCCTAAATACTAGGAACATGTTACAATTTTACCTACAAACCTACAAACCTGTACATCCTTGGAGTGTGGGAGGAAACCAGAGTACCTGAAAAAAACCCATGAGGTCACAGGTAGAACGTCCAAACTCGGTACTGACAGCACCCGTAGTCAGGATCGAACCCGGGCCTCTGGGCGTTGTAAAGCAGCATCACTACTGCTGCGTCACTGTGCCGCCCCAACACCTTTATAAGATCACCCTTCCGCCTCCAGCACTCCAAGGAATAAAGTCCTTGCCTGCCCAAACTCTCCTCATAGCTCAGTACTTTGAGCCATGGAAACATCTGTGTAATTTATCGCTGCTTAATGGCATCTTTCCTACTGCAGGGTGACCAAAACTTAACACAATATTCCAAGTGCAACCTCATCAATGTCTTGTACAACTGTAACATAACGTTCCAACATCTGTACTCAATTCTCTGACTGATGAAGGCCAACGTGCCAAGAGCCTTCTTCACCACCCTTTATCCACATGTGACACCACTTTCAGTGAACTATGTTTCATCAATTTGTATTGATAAATCCCTCTGCCCTACAATGCTCCCTAATACAATTCACTGTGAACAGCCACCCTGGGTGTGCTTCACAAAATTCAACACCTCTCACTTAATTGAATTAAACTCCATGCTTAACTGGATGGCACATTACATAATTTCATGTAAAATAAAGCCATTTTCAAATATCATTTTTGTTTTGCATCTCAATAATAGAAGCATGCTGGAGAAACCATATTTTTCCTGACCTTTGTCACAAATGCTAACTGCAGTTTGTAATAATTTGCTTGAACAGTAATATCTTCATAGGCGATTCAATATTTTAAAGGAAAATATTTGCAGGCTGAAAATGAATGCTGAATCTTCAAATTGTATTCTCTCTTTGAATGAATAAGCATTCAATTATGCTGTGACGTTCTATAATGCAGAAGGTCTAGGGGTTCCTTATAGCCAGTAATGTACTTTCTGACCTGTGGTGAGTGTTGCAATACAGATAAGCACAAAATACAACTTATAGGCACAAGGTCCCAGAAACAGCATCAAGATTAATGACCAGATAATAAGTTATCCATGAGGATGATCATGGGATAAATGTTAGTCACGACACATGGAGAACTCCTTGCTATTTTATGAACAGCGCCAAGAGTCCTTTATGCCCATGTGAGGGACCAGGCAGAGCTTTAGTTCAATGCCCAATTTGAATGTCATGCAACTTTTCTGGTTGTGCTATTTTATCATAATCGTTAAATGGGTTAAGGGGGTGGGAGATTGCAACCTTCACGTGGTCCACCCTGTTTCGACTAATGCAATCAACCCAACGTGCACAAACAAATAGATCAAATAGAACAAGTTGACCTACAACTTTAGGTTATGAACGCCATTACCAAGAAAAAGAAGATTGGGTTAAGATCTTTTGAAATAACATACATAGTTATATTATGCAAGAATGTTATCCAATGCATTATAATGATTTTCATTGGAGCAAATGCGTTGTTCGATAGATATTGATTTTTTTCTGAAAATTAACCACTACTTAATTTTAAAATCCTTTAATTTTATTTCAGTTGGCACTTAGTAATTCCTCGATGAATTCATTTGTTTTCACATTCTCCATTTGATTGATTGGAAGAAAGTACTGGCTACCCAATCTGCAATCAAATTTGAGTGATGCAAATCTGGGGTTAACTTTGTTTGCTTGCTCATCTTTCATCTTGAGTTTCCTTGTCCCACTTTCTACCCCAATGGGAATGTGCTTGATTTAAGGAGAACCTTGTTTGCCTAGAGATTGGGTAGAATGTAGAAATAGTGCCCACAAGGAAAGGTTGAAGTCAGGTCCGGATTTACGTATAAGCTAGACAAGCTTAAGCTTAGGGCCTCGAGATCTTGGGGGGCTTACTCACCTCGCTGCCTCACCGACCATCCGCCCACCGGGACCTCCTACTCTTTGCCTGCTGACCCTGGCCACTCCACCGCCCTCCAGCAGCCCACAGCCGTCGCCTTACCTGCAGCCTGGACTCAGCACTGGGCCTGAAGTTTCCACGCTGCAGATTCCCACTCCCCTGGGTTTGACTGCGATGGGTCCTAGTGCTAGGCCCCCTAACCCTGGTAATCTCAGTGGCTGTTCCACTGGGTCTTCCCCATTCCCCTCAAACCATGTGACCCCAGCTCTTCCCCACCCGCACTACAGTCCTCATACCCCCATACCCCCTGACCACCCACCACCCCTCCACCAGACATCGCCTTGGCCTCAGTCCACTCACCTGCCTTCCTCCGGCCCCAACCCCCATCCCTGCCGCAGGCCCAACACTCCAGAGCTTCAAACGGCGATCCAGGTAAGGCATCGCCCGCTCCGCAGTGAATCCAATATGTATTTTAAAACCAACTGTTTAATAACAATATACAGTAGGATCTAAAAGTGTCACACTGTCACTGTCGGATAGTCATGGTCCTCTAGTCGTGGGGGTGGGGGATTGGGAGGGGGGGGGCCTCACAAGTGAAATAGCTTACGGCCTATCTTCATTTAAATTCGGCCCTGGTTGAAGTGAATAAAATGGATCCATTTAAGAGGAAGTAAGATGGACAGCTGATGAAGAAAGGAGCAGAAGGTTGCGCTGATAGGATGAAATGAAAGTGGGTGGGAGAAGACGTTTCCACGCTTTAGTGCCTTTGACCAGACAACTTTTTTTTGTGCTGTTTATTATGTGGAATCCTTTGTGACTAATATCCTGTTACCTGAGGATACAACTACATTCTACATTGTGTATCTTAGTTTAGTTTAGAGATACAGCACGGAAACAGGCCCGTCGGCCCCACCGAGTCCGCTCTGACCAGCGTTCCCCACACATTAACACTATCTTACACATACTAGGGAAATTTACACATACACCAAACGTATTAACCTACAAACTTGTACGTCTTTGGAGTGTGGGAGGAAACTGAAGATCTTGGAGAAAACCTACGAGGTCACAGAGAGAACATACAAACTCCGTACAGCTAACACCCTATAGTTGGGATCGAACCTGGGTCTCTGGCGCTGCAAGAGCTGTAAGGCAACAAATCTACCGCATGTATTTCTGGTCATTTTGATTATTTAGTTCCTATTCTGTCGAATTATTCATACAAAGTGCTTGTTTTGTTTTTACCTTTATCTAGTCTAATGCTTGGGGTGCCACAATACAAAAACGTGATTTCACAAATCTTGCTGACTTGAATATAAGCTTCCAAACATTGTTTCTGCTTGTGCACATTGACAAGTAATGTATCTTAAGTATAAATATAGCATGTTATTGATCAATCGCAATATGTGTCTTCAGTGTAAAATAATTAATAAAAAATCTTTGAGGAGCAAAATTGCTTTCAGACAGCAAGGGAATTAATTTTACCTTGCTTGGCATTTCCCTGTGCTGAAAAGGCAACCTTCTTGCCTGAAGGCTGTAATCAATGTATAGAAGAGGCAGGAATGCAGCTGGGAGGATGGGTTTAATGTAATAAATCAGCTCCTGGGCTATTTTTTTTAGATTGCTGGAATCATGAATTATAACTGTTTGTAATACAACAATGATACTTCTGTGCTTTGGGAAGAAAAATAAAACATCTGTTTCCCTTGTAGTCACATGCAGTGTTAGGCAGTTAAAAAAACACTTTGTTTACTCTAAAATGGTGCATTTATTTTGTATAAGCCACAGCTCCAGCAGTAAGTGAGCTGCTGGAGATACCTCGACAAGATATATAAATCAAAAAGACAAGACAATGAAGTGAAATGTAGTTACTTACTTTTAAATATATAGATTTCTGGGTATATAGTAGCATTAAGTAACAGTATTATTGGCAGTTTGGTTTAAAACAATTGATTATTCCATAAACATAAATTCCGATCAATTAGAGTAACATTAATTAATATGGCACCTGAGAGAAATGTATCCATTTTGCCCAGATATTGTATGATGATTAAAAAAACCAAAATAACTGTGAATGTTATTGTTGATTGGTGAAAATTTCTTAATATCATTATTAAATGATATTAATATCTTTGTCAACCAACTTTCTCGTATGGTAGTTATACTGCAGAAACTGGCATGGTATCGCTATATATCAGCATCAGTGGGAAAAAAGCTTGTATTTAAGTAGCCCACTCGTGGGTGCAATGGAGGAGGCAATTGAGGCTCGAACTCCAGCTTCAACTCTGATCTGTAGTCAGCTCAGTGGGGCTGAGATGAACCTCAACAGCAAGCCATGGAATAAATAGAAGGGATTGACCAAATTAAATTTGATGCGAGCTGACCAAAATGATTGAGGGCCGAGGGCTAGCATGTTGCCTTCACAAGATGATTGGTCAGAAGATCAAAAATAAATACATAAGGAACATGCAAATGCCTGGAAAAATCAGTGATCCTTTTGGGTTGAGAGTAAGTTTTTACTCTTTTTTAGGCACTGCTAGTTAATTATTAATTGTTTAATTTGAAGATTTTCGGCAATCACAATATTTTTCCCCTTCACCCACATGACTGACTAGATTAACTCTATGCATATAATATTAATTGATAATGATTTGATGTATTTGATTCATGAGAAATTAATACAGCTATATAACCATATAACTATATAACAATTACAGCATGGAAACAGGCCATCTCGGCCCTTCAAGTCCGTGCCGAACACTTATTTTCCCCTAGTCCCATCTACCTGCACTCAGACCATAACCCTCCATTCCTTTCCCATCCATATACCTATCCAATTTATTTTTAAATGATAACATTGAACCTGCCTCCACCACTTCCACTGGAAGCTCATTCCACACAGCTACCACTCTCGGTAGTAAATGGAGTAAAGAAGTTCCCCCTCATGTTACCCCTAAACTTCTGTCCCTTAATTCTCGTCATGTCCTCTTGTTTGAATCTTCCCTACTCTCAATGGGAAAAGCTTATCCACGTCAACCCTGTCTATCCCTCTCATCATTTTAAAGACCTCTATCAAGTCCCCCCTTAACCTTCTGCGCTCCATAGAATAAAGACCTAACTTGTTCAACCTTTCTCTGTAACTTAGTTGCTGAAACCCAGGCAACAGTCTAGTAAATCTCCTCGGTACTCTCTCTATTTTGTTGACATCCTTCCTATAATTAGGCGACCTAATTAAATACCTGAATAGTATATTTATTTACTATCTCATTATTGATATTACTTTTGACCAAAATCTCTGTTAGGGAGAAGAAATTATTTCAACAGAGGGTTTCAACTTAAAAATAATTATCTTACTGACTAGTGTTAAATACATCATGAAGCTTGACACGTTATTTGTGTTATCACAGAAAGCGCCTGTAACTCCTATTAATTCCAGCTGCTCATAGCAATAAGAATGTTTTATTTACATTTTAAGATTTAAATGGACAAACTAGTTGTAGATCAAGAGAGACAATACATAATGTGCTGGAGGAACCCAATGAGTCAGGCAGCATCGTTGGAGGGAATGGACCTGTGACTTTTCCTTCTCAGGAGGGGAGAAAGCTGGAAAAAAGGTGAGGGTGGGACAAAGCCTGGCAAGTGATAGGTGGATACGGATGAGAGGGGGGGGGGGGGGGGGGTTGATTGGCAGATGGGTTGAGTGTGATAAGGACTAAAGGAAAACGGTATAACATAAGGAGAGAAGAGGGTGAAATGCTGAGCTGGAGGGGGAGATCTGTCTGGAAGAGGACGGGGGAAGGAAAAGGAGGGGGATAAATGGAAAATGAGGGGATTGGCAATGGGCGATGAGTGTCTGGAGGAAACAAAAGGAGCAGGGCAACTGCGGGGGGGGGGGGGGATATGAGGAACATGAGGTGTTCTTCCATTTTGTGTATGGCCTCGCCAACAGGGTCGGTATGGAATTGGGAAAGGGAGATAAAATGGTCTTGAAATAAATTGTGTTGAAAGCACATCTAATGCACTACTGAATGGCACATTGCTACATCTCAAAGCTTCATAGTGAAAAACATCTGTGTTTGATGAGGTGTTTTTTCTTTGACTGCCACTGAAGCTAAACAGATCCCATTAAACCATAAAGTGGTTGTAGTACGAACTGAAACAAACTTTAGACTTTAGGTCTTATGGAACTTGTTTTCTTGTACACGAGCATTGATGTAAACCCTTCTTCCAACTCTTAGTTTTTAAGATGATCAAACCAGATGTTCTGGGGGCCTACATGAGATACGTTGCTACACTGCAAAGTCAAGCTGGTTAGCCATGTTTCCTTATCACCCAGTAGGAGGTTATTTGGACCATAGAGCAAATACCATTTCCTTACTGACTTTCTCTCTAACAAAGGCAACCCAAATTCCATTCTAACAGATGTTTCCACCCTCCCCTCCTTCCCCCCAATTCTATCACAAACTATACATTTAGGGTAATTTATAGTGGGAAGAACCCACACATCTTTGGGATTTGGGTGGAAGCCAGATGATCTCGGGTGGAGAGTCCAGAGCAGTTTGAGAAAAGCCAGCACCTGAGGACAGAATTGAAGTTGTATTGTAAAAGCAACGAGGCTGCAGCTCAGCTAGCTTTGACACCATGTTGCTCTGGCACTCTGTGCAGACTGACAGACTGAAGGCTTTTGATTGGGTTTTGCCTCAATATATCAAGTAGAAATGTGTGGTTGCATAAGCAGCCCTGAAACCTGTTCGTGTTTACTCTCCTCTTGTTTTTGAAGAGAGAGAAAGAGTAAAACATGGCTATCTGACCAGAATTTTTTGGAACTGATGAGATTAACCAAGAAAGACGTTAAAAACTAAATGACCAAGTACAGAACCGTGTGAACAATATGGTGGATTTATTTAATATATTCATACAGGAATTGACCATAAGAACTAGAAAAACATGGGATCCATTGATTACTTTGTATAAAACCATTTATGTTCTCTAACAAAATCAATTTTGTGATGGGACAAACAAAAACAATTTCCCCCACATACTTGTAGCCTATAAAAATCAGGAAATATATTTTCCACATTCTTCTCTATTGAATCTGTAAGACTTTGCCTTTCTCTATTTTGAAAGCTTTTAGTCCAAGTTTTTAAGGCAGCAGTCCCTCAAGCTTGCCTGCTCAACCCCACCCTCCATCCCCATCATTACACTATGCATTGCCACTCTCTTTGCTGTGAACTCCATCTGGCTCTTAGCATGTCACCTCCTCTGCTCCACTTCATCCCATCACAACTTTCCTCTTTAACCTGGTCATTTATTTATTTTCTGTGTTCTACCCTGTAGCCTCCTTCTTCTATGATTTACTCTCACTCCCCCTCACAGTCTCCCTCTACCGATTTATAGTCACACTCTCGTACAGGTGACAGAGGTTATGGGGAGAAGACTGGGGAATTAGGTTAGGAGGGAGAGATAGATCAGCCATGATTGAATGATAGAGTAGACGATGGGCTAAATGACCTAATTCTACTATTCCTTATGACCTTATGATATATTACGCTCTAGTCATCAACTCCGCATTCAAATCCTTATTTCCCAGTTCCACTTCTGCACTCTGCTCCAACATCTCTGTCTGTCCTTCAGGATGCTCCGATCCTCTGCTTCCCAAATGTCCCACCAACCAAGCACTCGTGTCAGATCTCCCACTGTCTCCCATTCACTTGTTAGGGTTAAAACCATACTAAATATCAGAACCATTCTTCAGACCCCAGACAATCCAACAAACTCCAATACAAGGATTTTTTTGGAATAAGTGATGGAAGGTGAGAATCCATTGGTAGTTGGCATATTTTATAAGCAGAAATGTTTAGTTACATGCTAACACTTTCCACTTATAAACTTAGGAACTCATGTTCATGTCATGGGAGCAGAATTAGGGCTTTTGATCCATCAAACGCACTCCACCATTCAATCATGGCTGGTCTATCATCCCCTCTCAACCCCATTATCCTGCCTTCTCTCTGTAACCTTTGACGCTCTTTACTAATCAAGAACCTATCAATCTACACTTTAAAAACACTCAAAGACTTGGCCTCCACAGCCCCCTGTGGCAATGAATTCCACAGATTTGCAGGCCCAAAACAACTCACAATGTTCCAAATGTGGTCTTACCAGTGACCCATAAATCTTCAGCATTATATCCCTTCTTTTATATTCTAATCCTCTTGAAATGAATGCTGACATTGCATTTGCCTTTCTTACCGATTCAACCTGCAAATTAACCTTTTGGGACTCCTGCACTAGCACTCCCAAATCCTTTTGCACCTCCGATTTCTGAATCTGTCTGAGTCTTCAAGTGGAATTTTAAATCAATAGTGGTAGTAATTATAGTCAGTTCAGTTCAGGTTAGTTTATTGTCACATGTACCGAGGTACAGTGAAAAGCTTTTGTTGCATGCTATCCAGTCAGCAGAAAGTCAATACATGATTACAATCGAGCCATTTACAGTGTGCAGATACAGAAGATTGTTCCCGATGTTGGGGAAGTCCAGGACAAGGGGTCACAGCTTAAGGATAAGGGGGAAATCCTTTAAAACCGAGATGAGAAGAACTTTTTTCACACAGAGAGTGGTGAATCTCTGGAACTCTCTGCCACAGAGGGTAGTCGAGGCCAGTTCATTGGCTATATTTAAGAGGGAGTTAGATGTGGCCCTTGTGGCTAAGGGGATCAGAGGGTATGGAGAGAAGGCAGGTACAGGATACTGAGTTGGATGATCAGCCATGATCATATTGAATGGCGGTGCAGGCTCGAAGGGCCGAATGGCCTACTCCTGCACCTAATTTCTATGTTTCTATGTTTCTATGATAAGATAATAACGTTTAGTGCAAGGTAAAGCCAGCGAAGTCCTTATCAAGGATAGTCCGAGGGTCACTAAAGAGGTAGACAGTAGTTCAGCACTGTTCTCTGGTCGTGGTAGGATGATTCAGTTGCCTGATAACAGCTGGGAAGAAACTGTCCCTGAATCTGGAAATGTGCGTTTTCACACTTCTATACCTTTTCCCTGATGGGAGAGGGGAGATGAGGATGGCCAGGATGCGACTCGTCCTTGATTATGCTGCTGGCCTTGCCAAGGCGGCGTGAGGTATAAATTGAGTCAATGGAAGGGAGGTTGGTTTGTGCGATGGTCAAAGTAAATTAATTGAAATTAACTTATGACAGAACTTTGTCATTTGAAAATAGTAGCCAAGATTTTCTGATTGTAAATTCAATCATGTTATTGGTGTTCACCGTCATCATACCATAAAATGACAGCAGCTTCTGGAGTTTCCACATGTGCAGTTACACACAAATCTAGAGGATGCTATCTGTGCTTCCCTGCTCATGGTTTTCCCTGCTCAGCCGTCTTTATTGCAAACCTAAGAAATCAATGATCTAATGAGAACTCAAGGTAGTAACAAAATATTCTTGCTGTAAAAAACCTTGAAAATGCCATGCTGCATTGTGTACAGTCTGTAAATTATTTCAGGTTGCTAACCCTTATAATTGGCAATAAACTCTGGTCCTAAAAAATTATTTTATGCATGTGGATTGTAAATCTTTGGAGGCAGGAATTTAATATTTTTGTTTAATATTTAAAGAAATTTGATCTTTTGGCTTCTACTTTATGATTAGCTGTATGTTTGAATTCTTCAAATTCTGCTTACAGAATCTTAATTTTTTTTTTCTTGAAAGTCAAACGTTTTCTTTCCTAGATGTGCTAGATGTGAGAATCTTTAATTAGATTGATTGCATAGTCAACTTGGTAACATCAATGTTGTTGGTGCATATGATCCGACAAGATTGAGTGGCAGCCAGGGTTGTGATTCCAACCCTGGTGTTGAGGCTCAACGGGGAAGAATGACGTCAGGCAGAGCTGTAGTGGTGGGAGACTCCATCGTCAGAGGTGTGGACAGCAGATTCTGCGGCAACAGGTGAGACTCCAGGGTGCTGTGTTGCCTCCCTGGTGCCAGGGTCCAGGACGTCTTAGAGCGGCTACACGGCATCTTCGAGAGTGAGGGGGAGCAGCTGGAGGTTGTTGTGCATCTTGGCACAAAAGATATAGGTCGGAAGAGGAAGAAGATTCTGCAACAAGAATTTACGGAATTGGGTAGAAGACTGAAAAGCAGTGATCTCAGGATTGCTTCCAGTACCTCGTGCTAGTGAAGGTAAGAATTGGAAGATTGGGGAAATGAATGAGTGGCTGAGGAGTTGGTGCAGGGGGCAGGGATTCAAGATTTATGGATAATTAGGATCTTGTCCGGGGCAGGGGTGACCTGTATAAAAGGGACGGGTTGCACCTAAATTGGAGGGGGACCAACATCCTAGCGGGCAGGTTTGCTAATGCTACACGGGAGGGTTTAAACTAGATTGGCAGGGAGGTGGGATCTCGTGCAGGACAGAGGCACGCGAGTGGCTAGAAGTTGGTATGGAGGATGGTGTGGGAAAGGTTAGTGGACAGAATAGGCAGGTGAAAGGTGGAGAGCGAGGAAGGAGGGTTGGTTTAAACTGCACATATTTTAATGCAAGGAGCCTGACAGGTAAGGCAGATGAGCTTAGGACATGGATAGGTACGAGCGACTGGGACAATTTAGCCATGACTGAAACCTGGTTAAGGGAGTGGCAGGACTGGTAGCTCAATGTTCCAGGGTACAGGTGCTTCAGGAGAGACAGGGGTGAGGGAAAAAGAGAAGGGGGAGTTGCATTGTTGGTTCAGGAGGATGTCACGGCAGTGATCAGAGGTGACATCACAGACGGTTTGTCTAGTGAGGCTATATGGGTGGAGCTGAGGATCAAGAAAGAGATGATCACCCTGTGGGGGTGCACTACAGACCCCCGAATAGCCAACGGGAATTAGAAGAACAAATGTGCTGGGAGATTTTTTGAAGACGTGACCAAAAAGGTTGATGAAGGCAGAGCTGTCGATGTTGTCGACATGGACTTCTGTAAGGCGTTCGACAGGTTACGCATGTTAGGCTGCTCTGGAAGGTTAGATCACATGGGATCCAAGGGGAGATAGTGAATGGATAGCAAATTGGGTCCATGGAAGGAAGCAGAGGGTGATGGTGGAAGGTTGCTTCTCAGACTGGAGGCCTGTGACGAGTGGCGTGCCTCAGGGTTTGGTGCTGGGCCCATTACTGTTTGTCATCTACATCAATGATTTGGATGAGAACATGCAGGGCAAGATTAGCAAGTTTGCTGATTTTACAAAAGTTAGTGGTTTTGCAGATAGTGAAGATGGTTGTGAACGATTGCAGCAGGATCTGCATCGATTGGCCAGGTGGACGGAGGAATGGTTGATGGAATTTAATACAGAGAAGTTTGAGGTGTTGCATTTTGGGACGTCGAACAAGGGCAGGACCTACACAGTAAATGGTAGGCCTCTGGGTAGTGTTGTAGAGCAGAGGGATCAAGGAGTACAGGTGCATGGTTCCTTGAAGGTCGAGTCGCAGGTGAATAAGGGGGGGGGGGGGGGGGGTCAAAAAGGCTTTTGGCACATCGGCCTTCATCAGTCAGCATATTGAGTATAGAAGTTGGGAGGTCATGTTGCAGTTGTATAAGACGTTGGTGAGACCGCATTTAGAACATTGTGTTCATTTCCGGGCACCATGTTATAGGAAAGATATTGTCAAGCTTGAAGAGGTTCAGAAAATATTTACAAGGATATTGCCAGGACTAGAGGGTGTGAGCTATAGAGAGAGGTTGAGTAGGCTGGGTCTCTATTCCATGGAGCGCAGGAGGATAAGTGGTCATCTTGAAGAGGTATATAAGATCATGAGAGGAGTAGATTGTGTAGAAGCACAGAGTCTTTTGCCCAGAGTAGGGGTATCGAGGACCAGAGGACATAAGTTTAGGGTGAAGGGGAAAAGATTTAATAGGAATCCGAGGGGTATCTTTTTCACACAAAGGGTGGTGGGTGTATGAAAGAAGCTGCCAGAGGAGGTAGTTGAGGCTGGGACTATCCCATTGTTTAAGGAACAGTTAGGTAGGTACATGGATAGGACAGGTTTGAAGGGATATTTAGCAAACGCAGGCAAGTGGGACTAGTGTAGCTGGGACATTGTTGGCAGGTGTAGGCGAGTTGGGCCGAAGGGCCTGTTTCCACACTGTATCACTCTATGAGTCTCTATGAGAACAAAAATCTGCTTCTGGTTCTGGTTGATTACTGCACAAACACCTCATAAGTGGTTATCTCGCGCAGGTCGGAGTGATTCTCTATGCTTGGGCTGATGCCTGTCACCAATCAACGTAAGAAAAGGCTAAATCCATGCTGCAGAGTTCGAGATCTTTGAGGTTGGTGGCGAGCGATGTAGCCTCGTCCCTGACTGCAAAACTACTTGAACTGGCATCATCAAACTGCCTGTAATAAAACGCACCTCTGCATTTCATATGCAAGTAATCACATGGCTGACAATAGATCAGATTTTGCCATTACAATTAGAATGAAGCAAAGAATATTTGCAAGTATTTATGCATGAAGTGTTTTCTAGTGTCAGGTATGATACAATTAATGCACATTAATGGTTAAATGTCAGCTTGCAATAACAAGTGAAGAAAGGAGGGGGAGAGGAAACACAGGATTATATGCCTGTTAGTCTAACATTTGTCATTGTGAAAATGTTGGAATCTGATTTGATTGATTTGATTTGTTTATTTGTTCCGAACAAGTAAAGACATAAATCGGAATAAATAACAACAACAAAATCGAAATAGTCAAACAATTGGACATTCCAGGCAATATTTGCAAAGCAATGAAAAGCATAAAGCAAAATTTAAATGTCCAACACTTTTTCTTTACAAGCTCGAAAAGGAGTGAGAAGAAGAATAACTTATTTAATCTCACCCCTTCTCCCTAAACCCTTCTTCCATATTTAATAATTAATTAATTAATCATAATAATACCCCAGATAATTTTTAGAGATGCATACAGACATATATATACATACAACTGATATACACATACAAGTAATATGTATGAAGTAACCAAAAAACGTAAATAAATAATAAACAAAATAATAAATAAACATTAACCCCTGTTTGTCGACCATCCCCTTCATCCCTGTACCTTGTGAAAAAAAGTTTTTTGTATGTCACTTTGAACTGGTTCATGTTTGGACATTGCTTTAACTCCACATTCAAACTGTTCCACAATCCTACTCCACAGACCGAAATACAAAAAGTTTTTCTGGTCGTGCGGACTCTTTGTACCTTAAAATTAAATATTCTTCTTAAATTATAACCCCCCACTCGCTCATTGAATAATTTTTGTATATTTCCAGGTAAGTTTTTATTTTTGGCCCTAAACATTATCTGTGCTGTTTTAAATGCAACCAAATCTTCTAATTTTAATAATTTTGACTGTAAGAATAATGGATTAGTGTGACCCAGATACCTGACATTGTGAATAATACGTATTGCTCTTTTTTGCAGAATAGTTAATGAATGTAGCGAACTTTTATAGTTATTGCCCCAGACTTCTGCACAGTAATTTAAATAGGGTAAGATTAGTGAACAGTAGAGAATGCGGAGTGATTTGTGATCCAGAACCTGCTTAACTTTGTGTAATACAGAAATGCTTTTTGACAGTTTGGATTGTACATGTTTAATGTGTGATTTCCAGCTGATTCTATCATCCATTATAACCCCAAGAAATTTATTTTCATGAACTCGTTCAATTTCAACCCCATTTATCTTTATATTTGCTTGTGTATTTGTTCTGCAATTACCAAATAACATTATTTTGGTTTTGCTCAAGTTTAATGATATTTTGTTCCTGTCAAACCATGTTTTCAGTTTGCCCATTTCTTTTGTTATTTTATCCAGTCTGTTAATCTGTTAATAAAAATGTAGTAATGGGAGAATTACGATCTGCTAAAGCAATCCCAACATGGTTTCATGAAAGGGAAATCATGTTTGACAAATGTATCACATTTCTCTGTCAATGTCATAGATAGGGTGGATGAAGGGAACACATATTTGGCTTTCCAAAGGGAATTTGATAATTTTGCACATAAAAGTTTACTGCATGGGTTAATAGTTTGTGGCATATTGGGAGGTTGAGGATTGTGGTTGGTAATATACTACATTAACATGGATAAGCAACATCCTAATGAATGAAAACATAAATGAGTCATTTTCAGGATGATAAATTGTATCTAGTCTGGAGCCGGGATTAGTGCTTGGGTCTCAATTATTTACCATCCGTAATAATGAATTTGATAAAAGGTCTATGTGCATTGCGGACATATTTTCTGACAAAACAAAGATAGGTGGGAAACAAGTTGTGAGCTGGACATAAAACATGTTCCGAGAGATGAAAATGTAACAGCTGTGGTGTAATGTAGGGAACTATGAAGTAGTTCACTTTGGTAGCAGGAGCAGAAAAGCAGAATATTGCTTAAATGCAGAGAGATTACAGAATGTTATGGTTCATCCGGTTATCATTGTTCTTGAAACACAAAGTTAGCATGCATGTACATAAAGTAATTAGGAAGCAGATGGAATTTTGGCATTTTCTGTAAGCGGGTAGTACTACGAAAGCAGGAATGCCTTGCTAAAACACTGCAGGTTGTTGGTGAAACCACACCTGGAGTACCGCATAGAGATCTGGTCTGTTTATTTAGGAGGGCTATATTTTCCCGAGAGCAGTTCAGAGAAGATTCATTAGGTTTATTTCCGGAATGAAGGAATTGTCTAATGAAGAACGATTGAACAGGTTGGCCCTTTACTTCTTGGAATTTAGAAGAGTTATTGCTGACTTTATTGGAACATTTAACATTCTGAGGGAGGTGGACTAGAGGAATATACAAGTAATGGCCTTAGTTTCAATACGGGTGGTCATATATTTAGGACAGAGATAAGAAAGAATTGCCGATTTAAGAAAGAGCTTGGATGAAATTTGTTTTCTCAGATAACCCAGACTCCTTGGAACTCTTCATCCCAGAGCACCGTGAAGGCTGACTCTGAATATATTGAAGGCTAAGATAGATTTTGGGGGACCCATTGGTTATTGTGAACAGAGATGAACGTGGAGCTGAGGCAGATCAGACCTGCCATGATCTTACAGACTGCTGGGGAAGGATAGAAAGGTCACATAGCATACTCCTGCTCCTGTTTCTTATTTTCTAATGTCCAACTGTTGTCACAGTAGCACTGCTCTGGCATTTTCTTCACAGAAATGGCATTTTGTTTTCTGCCTCCCCAGTGAAATGCACTGAAAGTCCTGACATTGCTTTATTTGCATTGAATCAACGAACTAAACCAACCGCAGAAAGCTAGGTCAGGTCAAGCAACTTTGTGGTCATTGTTAATCATTTCCAATTAGCCTCTCATCCAAGAGGGTGAACATTTAGAATTGTGGGGGTGTTTATCCTTCAGTTATTGCTTTTGGAGAATGTTAAAAAAAAAAAAGGAAACTTAAATTTGTGCTTTTCCTCGCGGTCTCTACGTCATTTTTTCCTTTTGTTTTACTTTTTTTGTGATTTGACATTGAATGCTCTTGAGCCAGTGAAATTGGAAACACTTTATAATTTGTGCCTCATTCCCTGTTAGTTTGTCAATCCTTCAATTGCATTACTTGACGAGATGAAGAGTTGGTTACTCTGTTTCCTTTGCTGTGCCTTTATTATCATGCATGCAACAAATATTTTAGCATTTCTAGTTAATGACACCTGCATGTTTTATGAACTTTTGTGATCTGGTCTGGAAATAGTGTAAAGGGCATGTCCCACTTAGGCGTTATTTGCGCGTCATTTACGCGTCACAACGCACGACGCGACATCATTTATGAGTGACGCGCGCATTGCGCGTGGTGAGACGTGGTGGCGTAGGCAGTGATGCGCGGTCGCACGCGGCGCCCCAGGATTTTGGGATTCACAAAATCTTTGCACGCCACCTGCGTGACGCGCAAATGACACCCAAGTGGGACAGGCCCTTAACCAATGAAAAGAAGAGTGCTTATTCCATTGTGTAATAAAATTGCCTGAATGTGTTTCTATGACACATACAATGGAGTAATGCTCCCTGTCAAAGATGATGGCTTCAAAATATTTAACAGCAATGCAGATTTACAAGATACTTAAAATTTATTTTTGTTCATTGCAGTGAAGCGCTTTGTCTATTGTGTCAATATGCGGAAACATTTTAATGTCTATTTGTCTATTTGTTACTTTATTATCTATTACTAATGTTTGAATACCTATGTGAAGAAAGAACACCTTTACATGAATTACGTGTCTTATATGACCCTATCATCTGTCTCACAGGGACAGTGAAAAAAACAAAAATAACAAATTCAATATAAAATGCTGACAACTCATGTAGTTGCAACTCTATTGCTAACCCAATTATAAAGAAAGGGAAATAATAATTTATAATGATTTTTTTGCGCTAATGTGAAATTATAATATAATGCTTGTTGTTAAAATCATAAGTAGATAGTACATAATCAGATTTTTTTAATTCTCTTCTCTTATTTTTATTTTAATGATAATGAAATATAGTGAAACACAATACCATAATTTCAGTTCTCTGACAATGAAATGCTTGGTGGCAGGAACAGCATACAAGATGTGGTTTATTTATTCATTTCAGAACCTGACAATGTTAGGTTTACATGAGCTTTGAGATTAAAACCTAATTAATGTCCACATGTTTTCGCTGGACCTGTTTCTGTAATATTTGCATATATTATTGTCTAAAAATAAACAAGAGCATATTGACTGAAACTCAACAATCTGGAGTCAATTTTTAACAAATTTAGTCTAGATTGAAGGAAATGTGATTTGAAATTAAGAATTGCAGGCTAAACCAAGCAAGTATGTAAAAAAATATTCCCACATTCTACAACAAATATTCAATTGAATGTAAAGACAAACTAAATAATATTTGTGGTATATATTAATGGCTAAAAAAGTGCAAATCAGAGTACATTCTTGAAATCTAGTGCATTTGGATTACATTTTCTCAGCTAATGCATTTGGATCAATTGCCCAAGCAAACATTCTTGAAATTACATTAACATCATATTTTCAACTGGTATTATTGCAATAATATGGTGAAACTGATGGGCTGAAGAGTCTTTGTTTCAATGCAAGGAGTATTGTGGATAAAGCAGGTGAACTTAGAGCCCGAATCAGTGTTTGGAACTATGATATCCTGGCCATTACAGGGACATGGTTGCAAGAAGGACAGGTCAGGCAGCTCATTGTTCCGTGTTCCAGAGTTTCCCAATAAGCAGCAGGAGTGGGAGATATAGTTTCAGATATGCAGACAGCTCACGCAAAGATGCAAAAGCAGCAAGATTGTCGTAGTGGGCGACTTTAACTTCCCCAATATTGTCTGGGATTTCCTCAATGCAAAAAGCTTAGACAGAGCAGAATTTGTTTGATGTATCCAAGAATGTTTCGTGGAAGAGTATGTGGATAGTCACTCGGGGAGGACCATATTAGACACTGTGCTGGGAAATGAGCCTGGCTAGGTGACTGGTGTTTCTATATGATTCCCCCTCATCCTTCTAAACTCCAGTGAATACAAGCCTAGTCTTTTCAATCTTTCCTCATATGACAGTCCTGCCATCCCAGGGATAAATCTCGTGAACCTACGCTGCACTGCCTCAATCACAAGGATGTCTTCCCTCAAATTAGGAGACCATAACTGTACACAATACTCCAGATGTGGTCTCACCAGAGCCCTATACAACTGCAGAAGAACTTTACTCCTATACTGAAATCCTCGTTATGAAGGCCAACATTCCATTAGCTTTCTTCACTGCCTGCTGTACCTGTAAGCCAACTTTCAGTGACCGGTGTACAAGGACGCCCAGGTCTCGCTGCACCTCCCCCTTACCTAACCTAACCCCATTAAGATAATAATCTGCCCCCTTGTTTTTGCCGCCAAAGTGGATAACCTCACATTTATCTATATTATACTGCATCTGCCACGCATCTGCCCACTCGCTCAACCTATCCAGGTCACCCTGCAACCTCCTAACATCCTCTTCACAGTTCACACTGCCACCCAGCTTTGTGTCATCCGCAAACTAATAGTGTTACTCCTAATTCCCTCTTCCAAATCATTAATATATATGGTAAACAGTTGCGGCCCCAACACCGAGCCTTGCGGCACTCCACTCGCCACTGCCTGCCATTCTGAAAAGGACCCGTTCACTCCTACTCTTTGCTACCGAGCTGCCAACCAATTTTCTATCCATGTCAACACTCTACCCCCAATACCATGTGCTCTAATTTTAGTCACCAGTCTCCCGTGCGGAACCTTATCAAAGGCTTTCTGAAAGTCTAGATACACCACATCCACTGGCTCCCCTTCGTCCATTTTACTTGTCACATCCTCAAAAAATTCAAGAAGATTAGTCAAGTATGATTTCCCTTTCATAAATCTATGTTGACTTGGACTAATCCTTTTACTGCTATCCAAATGCCCCATTATTGCCTCTTTAATAATTGACTCCAGTATCTTTCCCACCACCGAAGTCAGGCTAACTGGTCTGTAATTCCCCATTTTCTCTCTCGCTCCTTTCTTGAAAAGTGTGATAACATTAGTTATCCTCCAATCCACAGGAACTGATCCTGAATCTATTGAACATTGGAAAATGATCACCTTCATCCTTCAGTCCCATTAGCCTACCCAATACTATTTCTCGTCTAATGAAAATTTATTTCAGTTCCTCTACCCCCTTAGATCCTCTGTCCTCCAGTACATCTGGGAGATTGTTTGTGTCTTCCTTAGTGAAGGCAGATCCGAAGTACCTATTCAACTCTTCTGTCATTTCCTTGTTGCCCATAATAATTTCACCTGTGTCTGCCTTCAAGGGACCCACATTTGACTTTGCTACTCTTTTTCCTTTAAAATATCTAAAGAAGCTTTTACTGTCCTTCTTTATATTCCTGGCCAGCTTCCCCTCGTACTTCATCTTTTCAGCCCGTATTGCCCGTTTTGTTTCCTTCTGTTGTCCTATGAAAGTTTCCCAATCCTCTGGCTTTCGGCTAGTTTCTGCTGTGTTATACATCTTTTCTTTTAGTTTTATTCTATCCCTAATTCTCTTGTCAGCCACGGTTGCCTCCTACTCCCCTTAGAATCTTTCTTCCTTTTTGGAATGAAATGATCCTGCGTCTCCCAGATTATGCCCAGAAATTCCTGCCATTGCTGTTCCACCGTCATTCCTGCTAGGATCCCTTTCCAGTCTACCTTGGCCAGCTTCCCTCTCATGCCTTCATAGTCTACCTTTGTTCAACTACATCACTGCCACTGTTCTCCTTCTCAAATTGCAGATTAAAACTAATCATATTATGATCACTGCCTCCAAGCGGTTCCTTTACCTCGAGTTCTCTTATCATATCTGGTTCATTGGACAACACTAAATCCAAAATTGCCTTTTCTCTGGTTGGCTCCATTACAATCTGCTCTAAGAATCCATCTCGGAGGCATTCTACAATCTCTCTTTCTTGGGGTCCTGAACCAACCTGATTTTCCCAGTCTACCTGCATATTGAAATCCCCCATCACCACAGTGGCATTTCATTTGTTACAAGCCAGTTTTAACTCCTGCTGCAACGTACACCCTACATCCGGGCTACTATTTGGGGGTCTGTAGATAACACCAATTAGTGTCTTCTTGCCTTTACAATTCCTCAACTCAATCCACAGTGACTCTACCTCGTCAGTCCCTATGTCTTCCCTCACAAGGGACTGAATTCCATCCCTCACCAGCAGAGCTCCCCTGCCCACCTGCCTGTCTTTTCTATAGGATGTATAACCCTGAATATTAAGTTCCCAGGCCCGATCCTCCTGCAGCCATGTCTCAGTAATCCCCACAGTCATATCTATCAACCTCTAACTGAGCTTCAAGCTCATTTACTTTACTTCTTATACTTTGCGCATTAATATACAATACTTTTAATTCCTTACGCATCTCACCTTTCACATAGATCCCTATTACACTTGTCCATACTCTCCTATCCCTTTGTGAGCTTCCTCTCCCATTAATTCTGGGGTCATTAACCATCCCTTTACTCTCTTTCCCTTTAACTCCATCCTCGACTATCCTATTTGACACCTCACCTCCCTTATTCAGTTTAAAACCACCCGTGAAGCAGTGGCAAACCTGCCTGCCAGAATGCTGGTCCCCCACCTGTTAAGATGCAATCCCTCCCTTTTATACAGTTCCCCCTTACTCCAAAACAGATCCCAGTGATCTAAGAATCTAAATCCCTGCCCCCTGCACCAGTTCCTCAGACACACATTCAGGTCCCATATCTTCATGTTCCTGCTCTCGCCAGCACGAGGAACTGGAAGCAAACCAGAGATAACAACCCTGGAGGTCCTGCTTTTCAGCACTTTTCCGAGCTCTCTAAAGTCACGCTGCAGTATATTCATCCCCTTCTTTCTGACATCATTTGTGCCGACATGCACTACCACTTCCAGCTGTTCACCTTCGCCCTTGAGGATTTTCTGCACTCTGTCTGTGACATCCTGGATCCTGGCACCTGGAAGGCAGCACACCATCCTTGAATCCCATCTGTTGCCGCAGAAACCCCTGTCCGTACCTCTCACAATGGTGTCTCCAACTACAATGGCATTGCCTGATGTTGGCCTCTTTGGTTTTGGTTCAACAGCCCTTTTTTCTTCGCAAGCCAGTCCGCCGCTCAGTGTGATAACGTCTTCTGTCCCGACAGCATCTAAGTGGGCGAACCTGTTCACAAGAGGTACAACACCCGGGGACCTTTGCATTCCATCCTTCCCTCCCTTTCTCACTGTCACCCACCTTCTCTCTTACAGTACCTTAGGTGTAACAATCTTGCTGTAGGACTTGTCGAAGAACGACTCAGTTTCTCGGACGAACCTGAGGTCATCCACTTGCTTCTCCAGTTCCCCAACACGGTCCTTCAGGACCAACAGAGGTCACATGATAAGGAAATGACATACACCCCTGGCCCGCTAATGATACCCCTCTGTGTCTCTAAAATAGCATGAAACTTAAATAAAACCAATATAAAATGTGAACTGAATGTGAATGGAATGACCTGCCCACCCTTGCCCAGCTTCCCGGCCGTTTAGAGCTCCAGATTCCAACACCACTCCCGACTCGCAAGCCCTCCTTCATTCACCACACTTCCCGGTAACATGGTTGTTGTGTGGCGCATGTTGTAGTCCCTGCCGACAGCACTTTCTTCGGGTCACAGCCCTAACCCCCCCTCCCCCATAGCCCCCTATTTCCCCGCCAATTTTTCCCCCACCACCCCCTCCTCACCTACACCCCACACTCCGTTCAGGGAACTATGTACCTGTTCTCCTAGACCCCTCTGCTCTACAACATTCCCCATTCACTGTGAAGATCCTGTAAGGGGAAAGTATACAGTTAATGATGAGACCCTAAACAGCAATGATGACCTCTGTAAAATTGTCCCTGATTTGTGAGGCATGAACAAATAAGTGGAATAACATAGAACTAATGTGATCAGGTGATTGATGGTCAGTGTTGATGCAGTGGGCCATTTATGGGGCCGTGAGATGCTGTTTCAATAAACTAAACCTTATCCAATTTGTGTGTGGTTTTCTTTGTCTTTCTGGTTTACAGCGGCTGAAAAAAATAATTTATTACAAATGTTCACTTCAGTGATGTTTTATACATAGTCAGTAGTATTTTATGAAAGTAGCATTGATGATGCCAAAACATTCCTTTTTCTTTAGGCAATGCAAAGGCCAGTTATGAGCTCATTAATATTAATTGCATTGTCACGATAGTAAATGCTGGTTGAAATCCTGCACCTTGCCGGTGTTAGTTTTTTCTTTCTTTCACATTTATTGCCCTTCAGCAGTTCAGAGTAAATTGGTGTGGGTCTGGAGTCAAATCTTATCTAAATTAGTTATATGTGACAGACTTCCTGCCATAAAACACATATGTGAAGAAAATCCAATGATTTCATGACCATCATTACAGTAACTAGTATTTTACTCACTCCAGATTTATTGGAATAACTTTCCTTGTGTCCTGGCTTTCTCAGTAGCGGTGACACTGTATTCTGCACTCTGCTTCTTTTTATTTTTTTGCACTACGGTGATGTACGTGTGTATGGTATGATCAGCTTGGCTGGTACACAAAAAAACAAAATGCTTCACTATACCTCAGTACACGTGACAATAATAAATCAAGGCCAATGTGTCACTATAGTCCGCAGTTAATGTGCAATGAAAGATTGCCCAGAGATTTGGTGCCATGCTAAAAGGAATCAAGAAATTCCGTCACATAATTCCATTTACTTTGTGTTTCCCTCCCAAGTGATTGAAAATTGATTTCATTTTTACAGGAGAGAAACATGATTCTGAACAATTGCAGGTTTTGTCACATTGCTCTATAAATAATAGACAATAGACAATAGGTGCAGCAGTAGGCCATTCGGCCCTTCGAGCCAGCACTGCCATTCACTGTGATCATGGCTGATCATCCACATTCAGTACCCCATTCCTGCCTTCTCGCCATATCCCCTGACTCCACTATCTTTAAGAGCTCTACCTCTTGAAAGCATCCAGAGAATTGGCCTCCACTGCCTTCTGAGGAAGAGAATTCCACAGATTCCCAACTCTCTGGGTGAAAAGGGTTTTCCTCATCTCCGTTCTAAATGGCTTACCCCGTATTCATAAACTGTGCCCCTGGTTCCGGACTCCCACAACATCGGGAACATGTTTCCTGCTTCTAGCGTGTCCAATCCCTTAATGATCTTATATGTTTCAATAAGATACCCTCTCATCCTTCTAAACTCCAGAGTGTACAAGCCCAGCTGCTCCATTCTCTCAGCATATGACAGTCCCGCTATCCCGGGAATTAACCTTGTAAACCTATGCTGCACTCCCTCAATAGCAAGAATGTCCTTCCTCAAATTTGAGAACCAAAACTGCACCCAATACTCCAGGTGTGGTCTCACTAGGGCTCTGTACAACTGCAGATGGACCTATTTGCTCCTATATTTGATTCCTCTTGTTATAAAGGCCAACATGCCATTCACTTTCTTCACTGTCTGCTGTACCTGCATGCTTACTTTCATATACTGATGAACAAGGACCCCCCAGATCCCATTGTACTTCTCCTTTTCCCAACTTGATGACATTTACATAATAATCTGCCTTCCTGTTTTTGCTACCAATGTGGATAACCTCACATTTATCCACATTAAACTTAATCTGCCATGCATCTGCCCACTCTCCCAACCTGTCCAAGTCACCTTGCATTCTCATAGCATCCTCCTCACAGTTCACACTGCCACCAGGCTTTGTGTCATTTGCACATTTGCTAATGTTACTTTGAATCTCTTCATCCAAATCATTGATGTATATTGTAAATAGCTGCGGTCCCTGCACCAAGCCTTGCGGTACCCCACTAGTCACTGCCTGCCATTCTGAAAGGGACCCGTTAATCCCTACTCTTTGTTTCCTGTCTGCCACCCACTTCTCTATCCATGTCAGCACTCTACCCCCAATACCATGTGCCCTAATTTTGCCCACTAATCTCCTATGTGGGACCTTATCAAATGCTTTCTGAAAGTCCAGGTACACTACATCCACTGGCTCTCCCTTGTCCATTTTCCCAGTTACATCTTCAAAAAATTCCAGAAGATTAGTCAAGCATGATTCCCCCTTTGTAAATCCATGCTGACTCGGACCGATCCTGTTACTGCTATCCAAATGTGCAGCTATCTCATCTTTTATAATTGACTCCAACATCTTCCCCACCACCGATGTCAGGCTAACTGGTCTATAATTCCCCGTTTTCTCTCTCCCGCCTTTCTTAAAAAGTGGGATAACATTAGCTACCCTCCAATCCACAGGAACTGATCCTGAGTCTATAGAATATTGGAAAATGATCACCAATCATCCACGATTTCTAGAGCCACTTCTTTAAGTACCCTGGGATGCTGACCATCAGGCCCTGGGGATTTATCAGCCTTCAGTCCCATCAGTCTATCCAACACCATTTCCTGCCTAATGTGGATTTCCTTCAGTTCCTCTGTCACCCCAGATCCTCTGGCCACTATTATATCAGGAAGATTGTTTGTGTCCACCTTAGTGAGGACGGATCCAAAGTACCTGTTCAACTCATCTGCCATTTCCTTGTTCCCCATAATAAATTCACCTTTTTTCCTCATTACAGAGGGTAATACAAATCCCTTGCAGGCACGTTATCCTGGAAGTGCTTATTATTGGGCAGCCCCAGGACAAGGTGGTTTCCCTAGCACTACAATGGACTGGGACTTTCTAACTTTTTCTTCATTTATCCCCTGCGAATACAGTCTTGTTGCACCTGTTGCATGGCAGATTTTCAATTAAGAAATTGGACATTGCCTGTTTAGTTGTACCTGAAGCCTTAAGGGCCTGTCCCACTTGGGCGTCATTTGCGCATCATTTACGCGACATCATTTACGTGTCACGACGCACAATGAGCGCGTCGTGACGCGCACGTGATACGTGCATGGTGCGCATTACGGGGCAATGTCTGGAAAGGTCCTTGTTTCCTCACTGCAGCACCCAAATAGTGCAGGATCTATCAGAATCTCCAGGTTAAGGTCTTTGTGATCCTTGTCTGAAGAAGGGTCTCGGCCAGAAACGTTACCCATTCCTTCTATCCAGAGATGCTGCCTATCCCGCTGAGTTACACCAGCATTTTGTGTCTATCTTTGTGATCCTTGTTGTTCAAGATCTACAGAGGTGAATGGCCTATCACAAATAATAGTTGCGCAGATTCAGTTAAAGTAAAATAAGTACCCTTACAGAAATATTTTAAATTGCATCTTTCGTAATAACAGTAAATGCGACCACTGAGATATTGTGTGCATTTTAATCCCTTCATTAAAGATTTAACTTTATGGCATCAGCCTTTCTCAAAATGTAACCTTCAGCCGAAACATATTTACCTCACAAACCTGCAATTATATCTGTAGATCGGAAGTACATGCAGTTATCAGAATTTCTCGGTGTGCTGCCTGAGCATGCACAGTTAATGAATTAACAGGAGCTGAAGGTTAGAAGAAAGTGAAGATTAGGGAGCATGTTACTGGCCAGATTCCCTCACAGAGAGATGTGCACATGCATGCAAAGACAGAGAATAAAACCCCACCCTTCTGCACAAGAAACTGTGTTTGTAGAAGGTATGATTAATCAGTTTGTGGATGACATGAAAGTTGTGTTGTTGGCAAAAAAGGTGATTTCAGTCTACATCAGGGTATAAATTAAATAGAACATTGGGGGAGGGGTGTTGGCAGATGGAATTGAATCACGACAAATGTGAGGTGATGATTTTGTGAAATCAATAGAGTGGGACAAAACAGTAACTGATAGTGGCACCAACAATAGCTGCCTCGCCAACAGTTTGCCCCTTCCTTCTTTGTTGTTTTAATAGTATGTGTTAAATGTATGTTTCAGTGTTCTTCAGCTTGTTTTACGTGGGGTGGGATTTGGGGAAACTTTTCCTATTCTCTTACCTCAACATAGATGCAATTTTTTTCCGTATCATATCTCCATCCGCATTGCGGCCTAACATCGAGGAGTTGGTGGAATGTGCTGGAGACCGACTTCGGGATCTCCAACCGTGAGCGTTTGCGGACTTACCATCGCGGAGCTCGCGATCCCTCTGCCAGGGATCGACCTCGGAGCTCCAACTACGGAAGCCTGCGGACTTTAACATAGTGGAGCTTGCCGTCTGTGGTTAAAGATCGACTTCGGGGACTCCAAGCCGCAGGAGCTTCAACTGCCCCGACGCGGGAGCTTCGATCGCTGGTTGTGGGAGTTTCAATCGCCCTGACAGATGGTTCGATTGCCCAGACGCGGGAGCTTCGATCGCTGGTTGTGGGAGCTTCAATCGTCCTGACAGATGGTTCGATTGCCCTGACCGCGGGAGAATAGAGGAAGAAGACTGGACTTTATTGCCTTCCATCACAGTGAGGAATGTGGGGAATCCGCTGTGGTGGTTGTTTATCTTAACTTTTATGAAGAAGGGTTTTGGCCCGAAACGTTGCCTATTTCCTTCGCTCCATAGATGCTGCTGCACCCGCTGAGTTTCTCCAGCATTTTTGTGTACCTTTAACTTTTATGTAGTTCTGTGTCTTGTTACTTTTTTTTAGTATGGTTGTGTGGTAATTCGCATATCACTGTACCTTAATTGGTACACGTGACAATAAAAGACCTTTGAAACCTTTATTTTGTAACTTACAAAATACTGGTTAGACAACACTTGGAGTATCATGTACTGTTCCGGTCACAGGAAGGATGTGATGGACTGGAGAGGGTGCTGAGGAGATTCACCAAAACTTTATCTGGATTGTAGGACTTTAGTCATGGGAGATAAGATAGGTTAGGTTTGTTTTCCATTGAGTGAGAAGCCTGAGGGAGATATGATCTATGTGATATTACAAGAGGTGTCCATGGGGGAGATAATCTCAATATTTTTCCCATGGTGGGGGGCATCAAAAACAAGAGGGCATAGATTTGTGAAAGGAAGGAATTTCAAAGTCAATTTGAGGGGAAAGTTTTATTTAACACAGAAAGTGGTTGATCTGGAACAAGCTCAACGTGGACATAGTGGGCCCAAGGGCTTGCTTTGTGCTTATACAATGGTAGATTATAAATATTATGTATTGTGCATAGAGATACTGGTCTGATATGATCTTATTGTGGTCATGCTATTCTTTCTTCAAGTCAAACAGAAGTGCACTTGATTCTACCAGTCTTACATTTGCAATTGAGAGAAGGCAGTTTACATTTTCTCCCTGATTGTACAAACTATGACAATGTATACATATTTAGAGGAATAGTGCAGCGTCTAACAACATCTTCACCTCATGCACAGACAATGACCTTCTGAATGTCTCTGATGTCTAATCTAGGTCTCTGTTTATATAACTTACCTCATTATGATATCTAACTCAAATAGACTATCCACAAGGACAAATTTAAGTACTTTTCTTATCTTAAAGATTACATTGAAATCTTGGATTTTTTGGTAATTGTGAGCTTTCATCTCTGATTTCGGTTAAAATTGCAATCCTGTCTTCAGCAACGTCACGGAGGATTCTCTGTAGTGAGATCTTGTACATCATAAGATTCTGGTGATATAGTCAGAATATCTGTCAGGCTGACTAAAACTGACCCTGCTGGCAAAATATGAAACTACCTAAATCATGATTAAGAAGGAACTAAAAAGATACATCTTACAGAAATATATATATTTGTCTGAAGAAGGGTCTCGACCCGAAACATCGCCCATTCCTTCTCTCCAGAGATGCTTCCTGTCCTGCTGAGTTACTCCAGCTTTTTGTGTACATCTTCGGTTTAAACCAGCATCTGCAGTTGCATCATTTTTCTGGACCAACAGAGGTCAGTTTCAGTTTCAGTTTTCGTTTATTGTCACGTGTTCAGTGAAAAGCTTTTGTTGCGTGCTAACCAGTGCTAACTAAGGCATTTGATAATGAAACGACAATACACCTCTGGCTCGCTAATGACACCCCTCCCGTATCTCTAAAGACCATGGCGTGCCAGAAACTTAAATAAAACAAATATACCATAAACTGAAGGTGAAAGGAATGACCCATCCCCGGCTCCCATCATCTTCCTGGTGGTCGTTTAGAGCCCTGGCTTCCAATCCCACTCTTGACTCACAAGGTGCACCAGTGACACACAGTTCTGGAGTATTTCAGCATGTCAGGATTTCTGGAGAACATGGATAGGTGACATCGGGGGCCTTGCTCAGCTTGGTTCAGCTGGTTGAGTTACTCCAGCATTTTGTGATGTTTCACTTTAAAATTAGGTGTCGGTGCCACTGGTCTGCACCAACGTGCCCTTCCTCATCGGCTCACATGGCTGTTGCTGTGGCTCACATTGTTGCCCCTGGCGACAGCGCTTTCTTTGGGTCTCCGCTCCCTCCTCTCCTCCTCCACCCCCGTTCACTTCTCTCCCTCTCCTCCCACTGCCTCCTCCTCCGCCTCCTCCTTCACCCTGAGAGTCGCCGACAAACTCCACCTGGGAAGCGACCGCAGGTGAGAGGGGAGGGAGCCCCATGGTAACCGAGTGCGTTCTGTCAGTCAGACACTGTGAGTAGAGAGCTCTATCACCAGGGGTTACCGCAACAACGTGAGTCGCAACAACAGCAACATTGTTAGTGCTTGTGGAATTGCAGTTATAGTTATCCTGCTTGAATGAGGTCTTCATGTACAGAACAACAGAAGGAATCTATCTGGGTTGCCTCCCCCATTACTCCTTTTCTTTTCTCTCTTGTTCCTCAGTGGCTGAGCATTTGCAGTTGGCATGGACTGTTATCTCACAACGTTGTGGTTGCGTAGCATGCAGTAAGCCACCAAGCGTTTTGACGTCTGCTCTGCTGAGTAATGCACATTTCCTTACAGACAATAGAACATCTTTCACCACACCAGTTGTCTCCACGTCAGATTTATCTTTTCTTTGTATGTGTAGATTATGTATAGGAGTCATCTGCTATGTTGTCACTGCCCAATATCCATCTAATTGATTTGAGTGATGGTTCAAATATAACAGGCGTAGCATACTACTGCGTGGAATAGAATGAGGAAAAGTTTTTGGTTTGACAAATAGGGCAGATATGATGTGTACCAACAGGTGAATGAGTTTTACATAAAGCCGAGATTACTCAATATCCCTATCAACAAATAGGTTTAGATTTATTATTTTTAAATGTTTTTTTAGATATATTAAAATCCAGGTAAACAACACATATGTTTTACTCAGAAGATAGACACAAAAAGCTGGAGCAACTCAGTGGGACAGGCAGAATCTCTGGAGAGAAGGAATGGGTGACATTTTGGGTCAAGACCCTTCTTCAGACTGACCAAAATATTTTAGTCATACAGGTATCAGGTGTTAAAAATTACATTTCAGGTCCTTCATTTTTAAAGATAGTGAAGAACTTAGACAATACTGTGTTCTCCAAAACTAATGATCCACTGTGTTCTCCAAAACTAATGTTTTGATTAATTGTACAAGTATTTCCTATTCTGCTGGCTCATTTAATTCTATTAGCTGCTTATGTTCCTTCAGTGTTTTGAGAATGGCAATGTGGGGGGAAGGGAGAACAAAAGGACGAGCCGGGGTGATTAGTAAATTTATCAGTGCCGTAGGTGGCTGCTATCTGTATACATCTATATAATTAAAACTCTGATCTTGACCACTTCCTGTGGCACTGCATATTGACTTTAGAAAAAAAGCTACCACTTACGGCTGTGATTTTTGGCCATCTTACTCAGAGGCCCCTCCGCTGCGCAGGCCAAGAGGCTTTTACCCATCGAATAAAAATAAAAGACTTATTAATGTTTAAAAAATGTTGAGATTCTCTCTCCTGTCATTCACACCCTGAAGGCCACGTCTCTTCTGGCAGGAGTGGGGAGGCACTATAAAACCCGGAAGTGTGGAGGTGCCTCAGTTCTCTGCAAGATGGGGGGGGGGGGGGCAGGGAGATGTCACAGCTCTCTATCTGAGCTGTGAATAATACTGAACACATGTCTACTAAACTGTGAGTGGTTTTACTGACCTGTCAGTGCCCTTAATGTTTGAAAATGTAGTTTGAAAATATAGTTTGAAAATGCAAAAGGTTTGGTTTGAAAATGCGAAAGGTTTGGTTTGAAAATGGAAATGGTGGTTTGGTTTGAAAATCCAAATGGTGGTTTGGTTTGAAAACCCAAATGGTGGTTTGGTTTGAAAATGCAAATGGTGGTTTGGTTTGAAAATGCAAATGGTGGTTTGCTTTGAAAATGCAAAAGGTGGTTTGCTTTGAAAATGCAAAAGGTGGTTTGCTTTGAAAATGCAAAAGGTGGTTTGCTTGAAAATGCAAAAGGTGGTTTGCTTTGAAAATGCAAAGGCAAGTAATTAAAAGTCAAATCTTGACCACTTCCTGTTTGTGCTCTATATTAATTTTAGAAAAATCGCTACCACTTATGGCTGTGATTTTTGGCCATCTTACTCAGAGTCCCCCTCCAGCTGTCAGGGCCAGAGGATTTTTCCCATTGATGAAAAATAAAAGACTTATAAATGTTTTTAAAATGTTGAGATTTTCTCCTGTCAATCACGCCATGAAGGCCACACCCCTTCCGGTGGGAGGGGGAGGGGCTATAAAACCCACAAGTGTGGATGTGCTGCAGTCGCTGCAAGAAGGGGGAGGGAGAGGTCACGACAAAGTCTGAGCTGTGAATGAACTGAACACTGAATACATGTCTATTAAACTCAGTGTGCTTTTATGTGGTTTCTTTGGAACTGTGTTTGGAAGGAATAAATGTTTTTATATGCCTTTTGACTGTGCCGCTAATTGAAAAGTGTGCCTTTTGACTGTGCCGCTAATTGAAAAGTGTGCCTTTTGACTATGCAGCTAATTGAAAAGTGTGCCTTTTGACTGTGCCGCTAATTGAACAGTGTGCGTTTTGACTGTGCCGCTAATTGAAAAGTGTGCCTTTTGACTGTGCCGCTAATTGAAAATTGTGCCTTTTGACTGTGCCGCTAATTTAAAAGTGTATTTTTTGACTGTGCCGCTAATTAAAAAGTGTATTTTTTGACTGTGCCGCTAATTGAAAAGTGTGCCTTTTGACTGTGCCACTAATTGAAAAGTGTGCCTTTTGACTGCGCCACTAATTGAAAAGTGTGCCTTTATTTTAAAATGTGTTTTGCTTTTTAAATGTGTCTTGCTGTGCAATAGTTTTCGGAAGGAAAAACCGTGAATAAACGTTTTATCGGGTCTGTGGGGGCGCTGCAAGTCCGTTTTTTTCTACATTTTTTGTTTTTTTTGTATGTTTTAATGTATGGTTTTGATGTTTCTTTGGGTGTCTTGTGTGGGGGGTGGTGTGGGGGGGTAAGGGGGAATCCGCTTCGGTCGCCTCCTCCATGGCGAGGCAACTTTTTCCAGGTCGCCTCCCCCGTGGCCTAACAGCAAGGATCGGTGCGGCCTTTCCCGGAGACGCGCGTGGGGCTTCAGCGGCGGGCGCAGCGCGGACACTCGGAGTGGAGTGGGCGAGCCTTCACCGAGAGGGGAGCGCTCCGTTTCGCTGGCCCGCGGCAGCCTGAAGCTGAAGCTGAAGCCGCGGTCTGCAGAGGGAAGAAGAAGCTCCGAATGCCGGCCCGCGGCCAACTTCTACCATGGGTGCGGCATGAAACCTAGCAGTTTCTGAGCTGCCAGCCCACCGGGCCTGAGTGACTGAGCTGCCAGCCCACTAGGCCTGAGTGACTGAGCTGCCAGCCCACCAGGCCTGAGTGACTGAGCTGCCATCCCAAGAATCCATTTGGCCCACAATTTCCATACTAGCCCTCTGGAAACCAGCCCCGTCGGCCCACAAAACCCATACTAGCACTCCAGAAAGCCCCCCCACTGGCCAGCAATATTGGAATTGGTTGAGAGGTGAAATATTGCATTGGGGGACAAGCCCTCCCATGTGAAGCTGGGACCCAACGGGTCCCACTTAGTCTAGTTGTGTATGCAAGCAAAGAATCTCACTGTGCCTAGTCACATGTGACAATAAAGTATTCCATTTCATTCCATGTTAATTGCTTCTGGGCAAACTCTTAACAGAGTAATATATTGCATAGTTGTCTGGTCTTCTACTTAATTTCACAGGGTAACCAATGGTTAATGTCTCTTCTGGAATACCTAACCCTTTGCATGAATGATTTGGACTTAGGAACTGAAGGAACAGTTTGAAAACTTGCCGATGGTGCAAGCTGCAAGTTGTGATAAATTGTGAAACCCTGCAGCACACAGCTAGTATTGAAGAATGGAGAGATAAGATCCAATTCAATATGGAAAGGAGTAAACAGTTTGGAGTAAGAATAGGGAATCGATATGTACCTTATGTGATAACATTTTTAATGGTGTGGTAGCTTTTGACATACAGATACAGGTTATTTGAGGTATCAAAAGAGTGGATAACACCTTGGTTACGTTGTGAACAGGATCTTGAGCAAAATACAATGTGCTGGAGGAACTCGGCAAGTGACGTTTTGGGCCGGGACCTTTCTTCATACTCCCATTTCTGTGCTGCTGTTCCTGCTGCAATTCATTGTGTCTCATGGGATGATGTTGATTTAGTCGGCAGTTTTAGTGGAGTCTATATTTTTGAGCATTCCATCAAGGGGAGGATATAAACGTCAGGGAAAAGGTGCGTCATTAATTGTTAAATATTACCAGTATTCTGTACTGCAGTTATGAGGAGCCATGATCATAACATGGGCTTAATTATAGGAGCATTGTAAATGGGTGCTTCATCACTAAGGGAGGAATAAATTCAGTAAACGCAGTCTTTTGCCCAGAGTAGGGGTTATTCACTATTATTTTGTTTGTTTGATTTTTAAGCATGTGTGTGAGTGTATGTGTGTGTGTGTGTGTTGTGTATATATAATATCATAGGATCATAAGATCATGTGAAAAGCGTGGAATTAGGCCATTCGGCCCAACAAGTCCTCTCCGCCATTCAATCATGGCTGATCTATCTCTCCCTCCTAACCCTATTCTCCTGCCTTCTCCCCATAACCTCTGACACCAGTGCTAATCAAGAATCTATCTGTCTCTGCCTTAAATATATCCACTGACTTTGCCTCCACAGTTTTCTGTGGCAACATAGAAACATAGAAACGTAGAAAATAGGTGCAGGAGTAGGCCATTCGGCCCTTCGAGCCTGCACCGCCATTCAATGTGATCATGGCTGATCATCCAACTCAGTATCCTGAACCTGCCTTCTCTCCATTCCAGTCTTTCTTCATATGAAAGTCCTGACATCCCAGGAATCAGTCTGGTGAACCTTCTCTGTACTCCCTCTATGGCAAGAATGTTTTCCTCAGATTAGGAGACCAAAACTGTAAGCAATACTCCAGGTGTGGTCTCACCAAGACCCTGTACAACTGCAGTAGAACCTCCCTGCTCCTATACTCAAATCCTTTTGCTATGAATGCTAACATACCATTCGCTTTCTTCACTGCCTGCTGCACCTGCATGCCTACTTTTAATGACTGGTGTCCCATGACACCCAGGTCTCGTTGCATCTCCCCCTTTCCTAATCGGCCACCATTCAGATAATAGCAAATAATATAAACACTCTTGACTTGGGAATGGAGAACCAGAGGACTTAGGGTTAAGGTGAGGGGGGAAAGATTTAATATGAACCTGCGCGGTAACCGTTTTACACAGAGAGGAGATAGTTGAGGTAGGTACTAACACAATGTTTAAGAAATATTTAGGAAGGTACTTGAATAGGATAGGTTTAGAGCAATATGGGCCAAATGCAGGCAGGTGGGAGTAGTGTAGCTGGGGCATGTTGTTCACTGTGGGCAAGTTGGGCCGAAGGGCCTGTTACCGCTCTGTATGACTCTATGTCTCTAAGAGTCCTGAATGTGTGGAGAAGTAAATGTTAGATACCAATGTTGGATGCAGGATGACTTGGACAGGTTGGGTGAGTGGACAGATGCATAGCAGATGCAGTTTAATGTAGATAAATGTGAGGTTATCCACTTTGGTGGCAAGAACAGGAATGCAGATTATTATCTGAATGGTGTCAAGTTAGGAAAAAGGGAAATACAACGAGATCTGGGTGTCCTTGTACATCAGTCACTGAAACTAAGCATGCAGGTGCAGCAGGCAGTGAAGAAAGCTAACGGCATGGTGGCCTTCATAACAAGAGGAGTTGAGTAGAGGAGCAAAGAGGTCCTTCTACAAATGTACAGGGCACTGGTGAGACCACATCTGGAGTATTGTGTACAGTTTTGGTCTCCAAATTTGAGAAAGGCCATTCTTACTATTGAGAGAGTACTGCTTAGGTTCACAAGGTTAACACTGGAATTTAGAAGGATGAGAGGTTATCTTATTGAAACATATAAGATTATTAAGGGATTGGACACGCTAGAGGCAGGAGACATGTTCCCGATGTTGGGGGAGTCCAGAACCAGAGGCCACAGTTTAAGAACATAGAAACGGTGTACTGATTGTGGATGATCAGTCATGATATCAGTGAATGACGGTGCTGGCTCGAAGGGCCGAATGGCCTACGCGCACCTATTGTCAATTGTCTATTTTTTATTGACAACAGCCACTCCAAAAATGTCTTTACCTCCTCGATGAGTCATGGAATGACACCATATGGAAACAGGCCCTTCAGCCCACCGTTTATACCAACCATGAAGCACTCATTTACACACCATAATTAATCCCATTTTATCATCTCCATTCCCATCACCTCCCTCTAGATTCGGACACCCTCCTATACAAAACTTGTAATTTACCGAGGCCAATTCACCTTCCTATCAGGGATTAGGCTCTGCAAGTGTACATGTGTTCCTCACTTTTGGCATTTGCCATTAATAATTGTGAAATGCTATCCTGGAAGATTGGGGGATGTGTTACAAAACATGTTTTGGTGATGTAGCAATGAATAAAAGTAACTAATTTTGTTGGCTGATAGACAATGTAGCAGATGCCTAAGGTCATGTGTGGTTGAATTGAGCATCTCTTGAATCTTGTACTTCAATCAGTGGAATATGGCATTTAAGGATACATTCGTAAAGTAAACTGTTTTGCAATCAGCCATCAGTGAACAATAATGTTTCATGATCCTTCTGACAGATTTCAGGATCTTTCAACTTTAGACCTATTTGTTAGCCTCCTAACTATATTACTGGAAATTAGATATGGAGTAAGAAATTGACTCAGATGCCATTTATGTTTGACTGAAAGATTTATCTTGCATTTTTTTATATTGCAAGATGTTTGAATTTACAGTCATAGTTAGCCCATACATTGTTGCCTTTTGCATTCTCTTTCTTCTCTGATGCACATTTCTCAAATGTTTGCTGAGTGTTTTCATCAATTGGTGAGTTTAGATCAAAAAAGATATGGTGACACAAGGAACTGCAGATGCTCAAATCTTGAACAAAATACTAAGTGCTGGAGGAACTCAGCAGGTCAGGCAGCATTTGTGGGTGGAATGATCAGGAAATGTCTTGGGTCAGGACCTTCCTTCAGACAAATTCAGTTTGTTTTTATGATATATTAGACTATGTGGGACCCCTTGTGTCCCATGTTCAACGCAATATTCCACCTCTCCACCAATTCCAATATTGGTGGCCAGTTGGGGGGGGGGGGGGCTTTCTGGAGCGCTAGTATGGGTGTTGTGGGCCAAAGGGACTGGTTTCCAGAGGACTAGTATGGACATTGTGGGCCGAACAGAATTTTGGACTGTCGGCTCAGTCACGCAGGCCTGGTGGGCTGGCAGCTCAGTCACTCAGGCCTAGTGGGCTGGCAGCTCAGTCACTCAGGCGTGGTGGGCTGGCAGCTCAGTTACTCAGGCCTGGTGGGCTGGCAGCTCAGTCACTGAGGGCTGGTGGGCTGGCAGCTCAGAAACTGCCAGAGAGTCTGCCCAAAACAGGTGAGAGACTCTGTAAGAGAGAAGGGGGGGGAGGAATGGTGGAGAATCAATTTTAGACAGTTTTCATCTATTTCTGCAGATCACAGCAATGAAGGAGGAAAGTCTATCCTGGCCTGGATCTCACAGGGAGCCAATGAAGGGAGGGAGAAAAATACTGGGGTGAGGTTTAACACTTGCAGGGGGAATACTTACTGATGGGTTGAAGGGACTCATCCTGGGCTAGTACAGGCCTGATGGGCTGAAGGGACTTAAAAGAAATCTGAGTGAAATCTCAGTGAAAGACTTTTTCTGGACTTTTCCTAGCCTGGTACGGGCCTTTTGGGGCAAAATGCTCTTCCTGGGCTTAAACAGGCATTTTGGGCAAAACGGGCTGGTTTCTGGGCTAATAGGGGTCATGTGGGTCGAAATTAGTGGTTTCAGGTAGGCCAAACAACTCATTTCCTTTCTATTTCAAGCACAGGGCAGGCCAAACAAATTTCATTTCCATTTCCATTTCAATTTCAAGCACAGGGCAGGCCAAACAACTCATCTCATTTTCATTTTCATTTCATTTCCATTGCCATTTCAGTTTCAAGCACAGGGCAGGCCAAACAACTCATTTCATTTTCATTTCATTTAATTTCCATTGCCATTTCAGTTTCAAGCACAGGGCAGGCCAAACAATTCACCTCATTTTCATTTCATTTAATTTCCATTGCCATTTCAGTTTCAAGCACAAGGCAGGCCAAACAACTCATCTCATTTTCATTTCATTTCATTTCAATTGTCATTTCAGTTTCAAGCACAGGGCAGGCCAAACAACTCATCCCATTTTAATTTTATTTCATTTTCATTGCCATTTAAGTTTCAAGCACAGGGAAGGCCAAACAGCTCATCTCATTTTCATTTCATTTCATTTCCATTGCAATTTCAGTTTCAAGCACAGGGCAGGCCAAACAATTCATCTCATTTTCATTTCATTTCATTTCCATTGCCATTTCAGTTTCCAGCACAGGGCAGGCCAAACAACTCATCTCATTTTCATTTCATTTCATTTCCATTGCCATTTCAGTTTCAAGCACAGGGCAGGCCAAACAAGTCATCTCATTTTCATTTCAATTAGTTTCCATTGCCATTTCAGTTTCAAGCACAGGGCAGGCCAAACAACTCATCTCATTTTCATTTCATTTAGTTTGACGGCGAGAGGACCAAACAGCTGATCTCAAGATATTTTAAACATTCATAACTTTTATTTTTCATCGATCAAAAAAATCCCCGGGGCTGCCTCAGCGGTGGAGGACTGTGAGTAAGATGGCCAAAAATCATAGCGATACAGGGTAGCGTTTTTTCTGAAATCAATATACAGCGCAGACAGGAAGTGGTCAAGATGAGACTTTTAGTTATATAGATAGTTCCATGTTTCAAATAACGTTATTTAAGTGTCTGTATCTTTGTATTTCCTTATGATATCTTTTAACTATTCAAGTTAAAATTCAGAAAAAAAGCAGCCATAGTTTCAAGTGGCTATTAAATGTTCTACATTGTTGATTAAAAAATAAATAATTACTGAACTATGTATAATGCGGTAATTTTAATTTAATAATATTTAATTGTTGATAAGTGGTACTTAATCTACTTTATTACTTTAGTGTATGCACTAATATTTCATTGTGCTCTGCACAAATTATTAATTTACAGAACTAATCATCAACAAGCAATGTTAATAAAGTTGCTATTTGCTTCCACGATAATTGTGTTAATTTAAGTAACATTAGTTTCTTGATTTATAATCATAAATGCCATTTACCACTTACTGAATATAGTGATTTAGGTGTCTATACAGAATGTGTACCAGACTCTTTCAAATCAGCAGAGTATAAAAATGTTAGCACTCCAATAAAAAGACAGATTAGTTTTTTTTCAATTGTAACTTTTAGCTAAATTTTCAACTATCATGTGGAAAAAATGTGAGTAAAAAACAGCGATTTAATTGAATAATATTAAGGATATCTACACAAAGTCTCTTGTGTTAACTATTCTTCTTTCCCATCCCACTATTCTGTAGCTGGGTTTATTTCTGCTCTTCTCCAAAGACACATACTTACTGGCATATTATTCCATAGGTGTTGGCAGTATTTCTACACATGGCCTAAATGATTCTTCTTCGAGTGCTATTTGTGAAGATGAATGTTGGCAAGCTTCATAATACACATGATGAATGCTGAGCCTGAATGCAACTTCGTCCAATGCCCACTTTCACGATTGAGAATTCTCTCTTGCAACCAAGACACTAAGACCAAATGCTCTGACTAAATAGAGCAGAGCAACATTTTATTTTAGTAATCTGAGAATCTACTGTTTAATCCCAAACCATTGAATGTTATTTTTATTCTGAAATTATGGAGAATATAAATGTGGAAATTTTACTGTAAAACCCACAAGATTATTTAACAAACTACTCTTTCGTTGAAAACAACTTCCTTTGGTAATGGCACTTTGACAAGTGTACACTACCCAAATCCGCACAGCTTGAAACTTGTAGTCTATGGACATTGGCTGCATAGGCAAATACTGTGGAACTAATCATTGACAAGGTGATTTAAGTGCAGATACAGTTCACAAGCATGGGAGGGGCAGTCAGATAGTGGGGTTGCAGAGATCATTCCTGCAAGTAAGTGAAGAATGCATGGAAGCTGGGATGAGGAGACCAGTCTGAGATGTGGGAGAGTCCAGTCTAGCAGCATGAGTGGAAAGACAAGTCCAGCAATGGCTCGGTAACGATGGAAGGGTTGGGGTAGTAGGTTCATTGCCAAGATCATCATGCTCCTCAGATCTGGATCCTCATACCATTATTATTTTCCTCTGCTGCTTACATTTCTTAGGGCTTACATTTTTTTTAATATAAGGCAAACGTTTACATCTACATTCTCTGATTTTCTCTTTTGCTTTTATTTTAGACTCTGATGCTAGATCCTGGATTCCTTAATCATTTAAACGTCCCCTTTGTGTGTTGCCTGTCAAATACATCAGGAATGTCATAAGTAGCTAGTTTGCTAAAAATAAGGGAAGCCAAAAATATTGAAGATTGTATTAGCAGTATTATTAGAAGTTGACTGGATGAAAGTCTTGCTTTTCAGAATTCATTTTTGCTATCTCTTAACTTTCAGAAGGGTAAACCAAAAAAGCTGTTAATTTTGATATACTTGAATAACATTCTACCCATTAAGCAAAGCGGTTGATGAAGGAATTAGTTTGTTTCATGTTTCAATATATTAATCAAATGGTTCACATTATCACAAGCCTGTTTAAGGCATTGAGATAATCACACCTCCATTCCCATAAGGGAAGAAATTATGAACATTGATTCATTGTCATGTGGATTCAAAAGCCCGGAGTTATTGCGCCCTCTTTTAGTAACCTGAACTTCCATTGCTTGATGGGCTGGCTAATCATATATGAAGAATGCACAGTGTTAGTTGTCGGCAGCGCTTGGTGATCAGAATCAACCAGAACTCATGAAATAATTGTTGTAAATATTAAGCTAAGGAACATTGACTTAGCTTCTGTAACATCATTGTGCTGGTGCACAGTGCAGATTGTGAGACACTCAACATGAGGTTGTTGATTGACTTTACTTTTAGTGAAAGTGAAATGGTGCCATATGATACTCTGAAGATAAATGCCTCATTGTTTTTGGGAAAACCTCTGGGTATCTGTGATTCAGCCATCTGCCTGTTATTTATCGGAAAGCAATCCTACCTTTAGTTGATCCAAATAAGTCATTAAACTACTTCTGACACTGTAGGACAGTTCCTGCAGTTATAAAAGTGTCCTTTGCAGTCAGTGCTGACTCCTTCCGCATTTGTCATGTTGTTGCATGTGAAAGCTACTGACACCATTGCTTCCACATCAGTCTCTGATAAATTATCGGAGTTGCTTGTTTCCTTCTTTAGTTCATTCCCTATTCAGTTCTTAAACTGCACTGAGCTCTTGCCATCTCATTACCCTTTTTTCTGGGTCCTCTTGTGCAACCGTCATCTGGTGATGGGATTCGGTGTTTTTATTGGTTTCATTGCTAAAATAAATTGATATTGGAATTTTCATCAAGAATAGTTTGCTCTGATTTTTTTTCTGTTCTGTTGAGCATGTCCTGCTGAAACAGTACCTGGTGAATGTACAGGCTGTGTTATTTACTTTTGTTTCCTTGATCATTGTATCAAGAAAAACAACCTTGTCGTTGCAAGAACTAAGTTGACTGGATCAAATTAATACTAGCATATATGCTGAATAACAACTAATAAAAGTATAGCAATGTCAGGATGTTTCAAAACACTGCATTAATTGCAGCCACTCCTACAGCAGCAGCAAACCCCTGTATCTTCATCATCTATTTTAACAATTTGGTTTAGAATGTCATTGGCCTGGTTCAAAAGTTTGAGGATGGCACCAAAATTGGTAGTCTAGTGGACATTGAAGAAGGTTATCTCAGTTTTTGAGTAATCTGTAATCTGAGGAAAGATATTCTTGCCATAGAGGGAGTACAGAGAAGGTTCACCAGACTGATTCCTGGGATGGCAGGACTTTCATATGAGGAAAGACTGGATAGACTCGGCTTGTACACGTTGGAATTCAGAAGACTGAGGGGGGATCTTATAGAAACTTACAAAATTCTTAAGGGGTTGGACAGGCTAGATGCAGGAAGATTATTCCCGGTGTTGGGGAAGTCCAGAACTAGGGGTCACAGTTTAAGGATAAGAGGGAAGACTTTTAGGTCCGAGATGAGGAAATCATTTTTTACACAGAGAGTGGTGAATCTGTGGAATTCTCTGCCACAGAAGGTAGTTGAGGCCAGTTCATTGGCTATATTTAAGAGGGAGTTAGATGTGGCCCTTGTGGCTAAAGGGATCAGGGGGTATGGAGAGAAGGCAGGGATGGGATACTGAGTTGGATGATCAGCCATGATCATATCAAATGGCGGTGCAGGCTCGAAGGGCCGAATGGCCTACTCCTGCACATATTTTCAATGTTTCTATGTTTCTATGTTTAACAGTATCTAGATGGGCCAAGGAATGACAGGCGGAATTTAACTCAGCCATGGGCAACGTTGCATTTTAGCAAGTTAAATCAGTGCAGCACTTGCACAGTAAATGGAAAGGTCCAGAGAGTTGTAGAACAGAGATACCTAGGGCCACAAGTACCTGAAAGTGATGATACACGTAGATGGTTGGTGAAGCAGGCATTTGGCATGCTTGCCTTCATTGGGCAGGGCAGTGAGTAGAAGAGTTGGGACAGCATATTACAACTATAATTATTGGTGAGGCCTAACTTGGAGTATTGTGTTGAGTTCTGGTTGCTCAGCTCTAGGAAGAATCAAATAGCTAAGCTGGAAACGGTACAGAAAAGATTCACAATTATATTACCGCGTCTGGGAGGGCTTGAGTTGTAAGAAAAGACAGGATTGGCTGGGAATCTTTTCCCACAGAGCCTTGGAGAGGTATATAAATCCATGAGGGCATAGATAAAGTGAATGTTCTCAGTCTATTTCCCAGGATGGGGAATGTATAAAACTAATTGGCATAGACATAAGATGAGAAGGGAACTGAGGGGCAACGTTTTTACACAGAGGGTGGTGAGTATTTGGAATTAGCTGCCAGCGAAAGAGGTGGATGTAATTATAATGCTTAAAAGACATTTGCTCAGGTACATGGTTCAGAGAGATTTAGCCAAATGCAGGCAAATGGGACTGGCTCAAATCAGCTAATTGTTCTGCGTGGATGCATTAAACATAGGGTCTTTTTTCTGTGCTGAATAGCTCTATGACTCCAAAAACGTAGCCAATAAAGTAACAGAAAATTCATGACCAAACCCCCCCCCCCCAGTATAAAGAACAGAAAACAGGCAGAAGGTGCAAATATAAATCTACAAACAAGTAACAGAGAAGCCTGGCTTCTGACCCCATGTTTGATAGTTGTTGAAGTTGTTGTGATGTTCACGAAGTACTGGTAGGAAAGGTGGTCCTCAGTGTCATTTCATGACCCCATCTTCATGGGTCAGGAATGCAGGGCAACTGCAAGGAGGTGAACCTGTCACTGAGCTGCCGCAGAGGGAAGACTCACAGAAAGAAACAGCATTTGGTGACAACAACAGCTGGTGCGCAGTGCACTGTGTGCATACTGCAATGTAGGTAGTAGGTATGACAGGGAATGAGCAACGGAACGAAGAAGTGTTTTTACTAATAAAGAAGGCTGTCTGGCAGGTCAGTAGCATTAATTGGGAGCACAATGACAATGAATGGAAAATAGAGCACAGTGACATATGCAATTGTTTAGCCAGCAAATTTCTACAGCATTTACATGGTTCATAGTTTCTAATATAAAAATAAATGGAAAACCCATTTATCAAGTTAGAAATTATAGTTCTGGCAAAAAGATTTAATTTGTGTTGATTTTTAAGCTTGAGTTCAATTTGTACAATTGTTATGTCCATTCCAGTAAACCGGGATACTTCAAGAATCATATAACACCGAGCTGTATGTGTTCTGAATTGAAAATAGCAAATATGACATAAATTAGGACTTATAACAGTTACAGTTGTGCTGTTGGAATTTTGAACAATGACTTTAAGTACAATTACTTTTGGAAATCATTTACAATATCTTATTTCTGGTTTTAGTAATCTTTCTTCATTAAAGCATCTGCTGCTATTTATTTATTTATGAAGAAGCTTTTTGGGCTTATTGATAAGGAGCCTTCTTGCTGGTGAGTGCATGAGAAATATAAATGCATATCATGCAGAACAATGGATAGGGTTACATTTTATACATCCTGAAAGCGGTACAGAGACCCTGATCTACGATTAACCGTTGCATCCAGCAACTTAATGCTGTCTATACATTTACATGGTTGCAGTCTTTACCATGTCATTGATAGGCTAACTGCATCACTAAGATATAGAAGTCATGAACGGTTTGCTCCATTGAAAGCTAGACCTAAAGGGGAGGTGCACTTGGCCATGTGATGGCTAGCCTGCAAATGGAGCTATTCTTGGAAACTATGTAGAATGGTGTAACATGAGAGTAAGCAGTCTATGACGGAGGGGATGCAAAATCACATCCATATGGGTCGCGAGGTTCCCCGGAGTAGATAGTGGAAGCAGATAATATCGTTGAAAGGGTGAGGCCAGGGCTGCCATGGGAAACTGATGATGAAGTAATCACTGGTGATCCAGCAATCCAGGTAGCTCTGTCAGTCAGTGCAGATAATATGGTCCTGATGATTCTGGCTGCAGTGCCACAAAACATCCATTGAACTCACATGACTGGTCATCATTATTGAAATACATATCCTGAAGTCAAAACGTCACTTATCCAGGTTCTCCAGGGATGCTGCCTGATCCGATGTGTTACTCCAGAGTTTTGAGTCTTTCTTTGATAAACCCGCATCTGCAGTTCCTTGTTTCTGTATATCCTACCAACTGGCCTCACCTATTACTCGATTGACCACAACCCCATTGCTTAACTACCAGTCGTGGATCAAAGATAACATATAAGATTGTCCCTCATCCTCCAACATATAGAGAGAGTCATACAGAGTGGAAACAGGTCCTTTAGCCCAACTTGCCGGCACCGGCAAACATGCCCCAGCTACACTAGTCCCACCTGCCCATGTTTAGCCCATATTACTCAAAACCTGTCCTATCCATGTACCTGTCCAACTGTTTCTTAAATGTTGGAATAGTATCTGTCCCTGCCTCAACTACTCCCTCTGGCAGCTTGTTCCATACACCCACCACCCTTTGTGTGAAAAAGTTACAAAAAATCCTTTTTGACCACCCTATCTACCTGCGACTCCACTTTCAAGGAACCATGCACCTGCACTTCTAGATTCCTCTGCTCTACAACACTCCCCAGCGTCCTACCATTCACTGTGTAGGTCCTACCCATGTTAGACTTCCCAAAATGCAACACGTCACATTTCTTTGCATTAAATTTAATCAACCATTTCTCAGCCCACCTAAGCCAATCGATCAAGATCATGCTGCAATTTTTCACAACCATCTTCACTATCTGCAAAACCACCCAGTTTAGTTTCATCTGCAAACCTGCTAATCTTGCCATGTATGTTCTCATCCAAATCATTGTTATAAATGACAAACAGTAATGGGCCCAGCACCGAACCCTGAGGCATATCACTAGTCACAGGCCTCTGGTCCGAGAAGCAACCGTCCACCATCACCCTCTGCTTCCTTCCATGAAGCCAATTTTCTATCCATTCAGCTCTTCTTAGATTCCATGGGATCTAAAAAAATGCACTCCACGGAATTAAGCCCCAGCAATTTAAGTGAGTGGTTTGATATTTTTTTTGCCTCAATAAGTTTGGAATGACTGTACAACAGATTTGAGCTACATTATTGTTGGTTGATTTAGTAAGGAAGGAGGAGAATTTGGGTTGACCAGTTCACAAAAACTACAACACATGGAAACCCAATTGGTTAACAAATAGATGAGCTTTCAATCTTACCTCCACACTTGCCCTATTTAAATTCCCTTTATCCTTCTTCTCAGCTATAGATTTAAATGACCACGGACTCAAAAATGTTTATCATTCCTCCGCCAGAAATACTTTGTATAAATGTAGGTGGAGCAATTTTACGAAAATACAAGCAAATATATGTGGAACAAATAATATGCATAGGCATAGGTGGTGGAAAAGAACCTTTAAGGTTTTTCAAGAAATATCTGGACAGATTCTTGACAATAAATGATATTGAGAAGTTTTAGAACTATAGCAAGTGAAAACTCGGGACAAATTGTCCAGATAAAACATGGACATCTCCTGTCTGAAACTGTTTATTATCTCTGGACCCCCTCACCCACTGGAAACTCTACCTAGAAATTATTTTACCACGTCCAATTAATACAGCATGCTAACAACATTTTGGAAAATGTCATCTTGTAATATTGACTCTGTTTCTCTCTGTACAGATATTGCCTGAACAGTTTAGTATTTCCAGCATTTTATATTTTAATTTTAGAATTCCAGCTGCTGAAGTATTTTGATTTCAGCAATACGTGGAATTGTATTTTAGCTTAGCACTATACAATATTTTATTGTTCTGGCCCTAGACTCTAATGTTCTCATTGCATATAACATTTTTCAGCATTGGAACTGATTCAATTTTTAGTCAGCTCTCTGGCAAACGGATGATTATTTCATGATATTGCTAAACAACGTCTTTTTGGCATTGCCTAGTTCCTAGAATGATGAATTTTAAACAAATGTATCTCCTTTATTCTGACAAGTATTGATTAAAAATGTTGGGCTCCAGATGGTCTGAAATATGTCCTTTTTTTGTAGTACAGATAGTGGGCTACAACTTGAAATGTTGCAGTTTTTGCAGGAATTGCATCGTTTGACTAATTTCTTGCATTTTGACATCAGGATAGATGATTGTATTCGGGTAATTTTAAAGAAGCAGGCACATTGTTCAGTCAATTTAAGGTTAGAAATGAAAAGGTTGACCTATTCACATCATGTCAAATGTGGCTCTTTATGTTTGCCCATAATGATATTTTGCCAGTACATGACGACCAATCATTCATTCTAGTGGTTCCTCATATTGGTTAAGTAATTAGTATTGCACACTTGCTGTTGAGGCTAGGTGCATAGTGGCAACACTGTTATATAATTATAGCATTTGACGAGATCGTGGTAGAAAAATAATGAAGTGTTAATGAAGCATGTGGTTATTAATATGAAAATTGACCAGCAAGTTCAGGGGTAAAGAAGAAAATCAATGAATAATTAGTATGCATTACATCCTGGTCAATTTGTTTTGTTATGCCATTTGCTTTGCACAAATAGGAGACTGCCCCATGACTCCTTATTAATTTTAAGAATTTATTGAATTTGCACGTTAATTGGCCATCAGACATCGGCGTCACACAAACACACATATTAACCAACCCCCACACACACTAGCCCCCCCTTGATATTATATTAATATTATTCCTTTGCTCCTTTTACCCCAACCCCCGCCCTATCCACTCACACATAATCCCCAACTGCAAAGGCGCGGCTGGGGGGGGGGGGGGGGGGGGGGGTGAGAGGGGGTAGAAAGGGAGTGGGAAGGATGTAGAGATTGAGGGGTGGGGGGCTCGGTGTCACAGGGGAGGGCTGGTTCCCGAACACAATATTCCACCACTCACCTCTAGGTCCCAATATTCACCACTCCCTAGAGAATGTGGGGGGCAGAGAGGAGAGAGGGATGGGGGGGGGGGGGCAGAGGGTTAGGCAGATAGGGAGGGCCCCATCCCTCCCTCTCCCTTTCCTTCCACTCCCCTCTCTTCCCCCATTCTCCTCTCCCCACTACCCCCTCTCCTCCCCCCCCTCCTCCCCCCCTCACCTCCCCCCCTCCTCCATCCTCCCCCCTCCCCCATCCTCCCCCCTAGTTAGTGTGGGGCGGCATGCGGCGGGCAGAGAGAGAGAGAGAGAGAGAGAGGGGGGAGAGAGAGGGAGAGTGAGAGGGTGGTGAGAGAAAGAGAGAGGATGGGAGAGAGAGAGGAGGGGAGAGAGAGAGAGAGGGGCATAGAGGGGAGGGGGGGTCGCAAGGTTTATTTCAACGCTCGCTTGCCTGCTCGTAAGAATTTTTCAAAGGACTTGCGAGCGGCGTAACTGGCAGCGAGTTTGGTTTGCAGCTCTGAGCGAGCGGCGGCAGCTCTGAGCGCGTGGGCGGCTCTGAGCGCGTGGACGGCTCTGACCGAACGGGGGGTTGGAGCGGGCGGGCGGGCGGGCGGGCGTAGGAGCCCAGATGCGGGAGCGTACTTGGAGCGGAGGGGGGTGGGGTGGAGTGGAGGAGGGCCGGGTTGCCAAATGAAGAGAGAGAGAGAGAAGTGGCTTGGATTGGTCGGCATGTGGGTATTGTGACGTCAGCAGCTGGTAAGTGCCATTTAGATTTTATAAATTGAGTTTTGTTTGAGTTTTGTGATCAATGTTACTCAAAATCTGGGGAAATAATTGACCAAGGAGTGGATGTGCGAATGTAAAAGTAAAATCAAAATCGTTAGCGAAATGGTAAAAATCTCGGCGTTTTTGCGTCTGGTTTTCGCGGAGTAACGAATCAAAGGCAAAATGCCATACACCCTCACACACACACGCACATGCACACACACGCACACACACACACACACACACACACACACACACACACACACACACACACACACACACACACACACACACACACACACACACACACACACACACACAGAGAGTTTTAAAAGTATATATATATGATTTATTAATGTGACGCCAAAGAACTTTTAGTCCAGTCAAAGGAAAAATAATGCTTCAGTGTCACTACTATAAGTAACCATTTGTAGTCAGGAATTTTAGTTTTCACATACGTCTAAGATTAAATCCTTTTTTTCCTGAATGTTGTTTCTAGAGCACATAATCACAGGAGCAGTTATTGTGAGATCTGTTTATAATTTCAGACACCTCAATTTAACACATTCTTAACCAGGTGAATGAGATATTCTGGGAATAACCACAGAAGTAAATAGAATGAAGTAGAACTATTAAATCGACTAATGGAAACACAGTAAAAAAGTAAGGGAGATAGCTGACTAATGAGGCTAGCAAAGGAGATGTTCCCATAAAACAATAAAGTGGAAGAATTATTAATAAAAATAATTAATGATGCAAATGAGACGAGTGATATAAGAGTTAAGTAAATTATATATTTGCTGAATTTAATAGATTCTTAAAGAGACTCTGTGGGAGCATACTCTCAATATTAATCTACTTATCAAGCATTTGATGATGGTAAATTGTTCTATCTGCAATTTAATATTCTTTTCCCTGGTCAACAGTTCACGTCAGTTATAATGATGTCAGAAAGCGAATCACCTGGACATCCTATAAATTGATACATTCTATGATCAAAAGTAAGCTGTTTCCTTTATTCTATCTCATCCTATTGAAGGCATGGGAGAGATAATAATAATAATAATTGATGGGATTTATATAGCGCCTTTCTAATACTCAAGGCGCTTTACATCGTATTATTCATTCACTCCTCAGTCACACTCGGTGGTGGTAAGCTACTTCTGTAGCCACAGCTGCCCTGAGGCAGACTGACGGAAGCGTGGCTGCCAATCTGCGCCTACGGCCCCTCCGACCACCACCAATCACTCACACACATTCACACACATTCACACACAGGCAAAGGTGGGTGAAGTGTCTTGCCCAAGGACACAACGGCAGTATGCACTCCAAGCGGGATTCGAACCGGCCAGCCGAACACTTAGCCCATTGTGCCATCTGTCGTCCCAATATGACTATTTGGCCCATATCCATGTAGACTTCTGGTGTTGGGGGCAAAACCAATGGTACCATTTCCCTTCTCCCCAGTTTCCAGTACCCCTGCAACATTCTCTCTCACAAATGCCTATCAACACCCCATTGTTTAAGAAAGAATTGCAGATGCTGGACAAATTGAAGGTAGACAAAAATGCTGGAGAAACTCAGAAGAAGGGTCTCGAACCGAAACATCACCTATTCCTTCGCACCCAGATGCTGCCTCACCCGCTGAGTTTCTCCCGCATTTTTATCTACCAACAACTCCCCATTGTTAATTTTTACCATTCCCTACATTAATTTCCAGTAGCTAGTTAAGCCAACAACATAAAATAAAGTACTGGAAGTGTAAATACTCTCCAAAAGCTTTCCCCCCTTAGTCTAGTTCGGATAAAACACTGAGTCAAGCATTGGAACTGAAGTTGGATGATCAGCCATGATCATATTGAATGGCGGTGCAGGCTCGAAGGGCCCAATGGGTTACTCCTGCACCTATTTTCTATGTTTCTATGAACAACTAAACTTCATATTTGGTAGAACAACAAATTCCCCTGTACGATACCTAAACCACCGCGGGTTCGATCCTTGTCTCTGCCTGGCCAAGCCCTTCAGCCTCGTGCAAGCAGACACTGCCCAAAAGGTCACGCAGTCCCAAGTGCCGTTCCAGAAGATCGACACCGATCTAAATGGGGGCTACCTTTTATAGGTCAACTAACCTTGAGGGGCCGAACTACATAGGGGTGGTTCCCCTTACAATCCAATCATACATATCAATTACATCAATACATTATTGACAGCTCCCCAACCCAATTACAAAGAGTCCTAAACAATGTTTCTTACAGAAGCTTCTGGAAGGAAGTCAGGTTAACTGAATAATGCAACATTTACCCTGGAACACAAACAATTCTGCCAGGGCTTTACACTTTGGCCAATCAACAAACAACAGGGTAACCGTCTTGCAACGTTATATACTTTATTTACAACCCCTTTGCAGTAATCCAATCAAACTCATGCATTTACAATATCTTAGAGTTTCTTTGCAAGATTCTCATACATATTAACAATTGCAAAGATACTTGGACCTTACTTGTCTGATGTACTGATCTGGGGCCTAGACTTCCCGGCAGCAGCTAGCAGCCTGTGACTACACAGAAGGGGCTAACAGGCCTTGTAAATGCATGAATCCTTTGCTTTATTTTGGCTCTATTTTGGCCAGGATTTACAGAAGAATTGAAGGGGCCAAACAGCATTTGTGGAGGCATTGAAGTGGTTAAAGTTTATCAGGACTGATAATTTAGAGCACGGGTGGGATAAAGTTGCGATTCTCTGGATGTGTTATGGAATTAGGTATCATCTGAAACAGCAGTATATTCAAAAAAGCCCTTGGTTTACTAGTTCATTAGCACAACTGAATATTGTAGGCATAAATACAGTTCAGATCAGTGTGACCATATCCCATAGTATATATATATATATATATATATATATATATACACACATAAATAAACAGATGAAGTGCAATAGGTTGTTATAGTTCAGAGTTTGTTTGAAGTTGTGTTTAATAGTCTGATGGCTGTGGGAAAGAAGCTGTTCCTGAACCTGGATGTTGCAGATTTCAGGCTCCTGTACCTTCTACCTGATGGCAGCCTTGATGCAGAGATGAGTGTATGGCCAGGATGGTGTGGGTCCTTGATGATGCTGGCAGCCTTTTTGAGGCAGCGACTGCGATAGATCCCCTCGATGGTAGGGAGGTCAGAGCCGATGATGGTCTGGGCAGTGTTTACAACTTTTTGTAGCCTTTTCCGCTCCTGGATGCTCAGGTTGCCAGACCAAGCCACAATGCGACTGGTCAGCATGCTCTCTACTGTGCACCTGTAGACGTTCGAGAGAGTCCTCCTTGACATCCCGACTCTCCGTAACATTTTTGGTATTGCGTAGTGTGTGTACATATACAACACGATATGAAACATTTCTGATGTGGAACATTGAAAATCATCCAAGATTGCAGGAAATTAATGACAATAAAGGAAATCTAATCTAATCTAATCTAAAAAAATTGACCACTGAATGGGAATATCTGTGTATCTTACAGATACTGCAAGACTGAACGATCTATGCTAGCATGACACTTGCTTTCTTATTTTATACTGTGGGTCAGAAAGGGGACCATGCATGCTTTTCTCATTTTGGGTGCCTCTCCCACAAAGACAAACCCACTTTTATGGGGCAGTTCCACTACCCTGGAACTGGAGGGCATAGCTTTAAGGTAAGAGAAGCAAAATTGAAAGATGTCTTAGCCAAGTTTTTTTTTTACGCAGAGAGGTGGGTGTTTGGAACAAACTGCAGGTGTACTAATGGAGGCATATCTGTTTATAGCATTTCGGAGGTTTTAAGATAGGCATATGGATATGCAGGGAATGAAACATAGAAACATAGAAAATAGGTGCAGGAATAGGCCCTTCGAGCCAGAACCGCCATTCAATTTGATCATGGCTGATCATCCAAAATCAGTATCCCGTTCCTGCTTTTTCCCCATATCCCTTGATTCCATGTGGATTCCTCAGTAGTGAAGAAATCCACAATCCATTTGTCCAAGATAGAAAATATACCAAAGATATATCTTTGAGATTGCATAGTTATTATAATCTTCAAGAAAAGAGATGTTGTACTGTGGTAACCACAGAGGGATCTTTGCAGGCAGGTTCCTTATCAAATATTCCTCTTGGTGGCTGAAGAGCTGTATTTCCTGATTTGCAATATGGAAACCATGCATTTGGAGGCAGTGCAGATGTGATCTCTTTTGCCTGACAACTCGTTGAGAGAAAGAAATGCAAGGAACCACACCAGCCACTATACATGACCTTTAACAAACTCACCAAAATCTTTGACTCTATGAATGAAGATTAGACATTAGAAAATTCTGCCACCTACAGATATTCATCTCCATTTTATGCTTGCTCTCTGATGTCTTGCCAGCTGTGATATTAATCAATGGACCTACAACAGGTCCAATTATAGTGATGCCTGGTGTCAAGCTAGTTCTGTCATCGCTACATTGGTTTTTCTTTCTCATTCTTGCTGCAATGTTGCACCTTACCTCCCACAAACCTCCCATGGAAGTGGAGCTAATTTTCACAACTAATGGGGAACTGTTCAACCTGTAGCAACATCATACCAAAAACACCAATATCAGCATTCTCTCCAAAGTCAACATCCCTATCCTTGATACAACAGGCAGTGAAGAAATCTAATCGCATGTTGGCCTTCATAACGAGAGGAGTTGAGTATTGGAGCAAAGAGGCCCTTCTGCAATTGTGCAGGGCCTTGGTGAGACCATATTGCAAATCAGGACCTTGGTGCAATGAGTATTGTGTGCAGTTTTGGTCTCCTAATTTGAGGAAGGACATTCTTGCTATTGAGGGAATGCAGCGAAGGTTCACGAGGTTAATTCCCGGGATGGCGGGATTGTCATATGATGAAAGAATGGAGCTCCTGGGCTTGTATTCACTGGAATTTAGAAGGATGAGAGGAGATCTTATAGAAACATTTTAAATTATTAAGGGAGTGGACACGTTAGATGCAAGAAACATGTTCCCGATAATAATAATAATAATAATAATAATACATTTTATTTGTATAGCGCTTTTCAAGGACTCAAAGTCGCTTTACATGATGAGTCAAGAACAAAACAAAATAGAGCAGTAAGACAGAGATGCAAAGGGGAGGGGGACATGGGACTAAGGGTATGCAGAGGTGAAGAGATGGGTCTTGAGGCGGGACTGGAAGATGGTGAGGGACTCAGAAGTTCAGATCAATTGTGGGAGGGAGTTCCAGAGTCTGGGAGCTGCCCTGGAGAAGGCTCTGTCTCCCGATGTTGGGGGAGTCCAGAATCAGAGGTCACAGAATAAAGGGTAGGACATTTAGAACTGAGACGAGGAAAAACTTTTTCACACAGAGAGTTGTGAATTTGTGGAATAAGCGAATTTGGTATTCCGACTACGCATGCCCAGGTCATAGGTCGCAAGCGATGAAAACTCTCAGCAACCGTGTCACGGCATGAACATAGAACTGCACCTCATTTGCAACCAGGATCGATCCCGGGTCTCCGGCGCCAGAATCGCTGCCGAACCGACACTGGACCATCCTGTCTTCTCCCGAGTGACCCCCCAACCCCCTGTCCGAGGGTGGCCAGAGACGTCGGGAGTCAGACGGGAGGCAGACGGGAGCTGCGCCCCCAAGCCCACAGGCAGCGCAGAGAGGCAACGCTAATCCAGCTCAACTCTGCCTGTTAACCTACCAGCCCTGCCTGGACTTATGGGAACGAAGGCCCAGGCTTACAGCCAGCGCGGTGAAGCAGGGCTAACTCCACGGCTCCGAGCTGGTGTCCCGTCAGTCCAGGCAGGGCTGTAGGTTGACCTGGCGAGACAGGCAGAGTTGAGCTGGATTTAGCCCTACTTCTCCGCGCTGGCTGTAAGCCTGGGCCATCGTTCCCGTAAGTCCAGGCAGGTTTGGTAGCTTAACAGGCAGAGTTGAGCTGGATTTAGCGTTGCCTCTCTGCGCTGCCTGTGGGTCTATGGGTGCCGGTCCCCTCTGACCCCCGACGTCTCTTACCGCCCCCTATTCTCTGCCTCAGAAGGCAGTGTAGGCTGATTCACTGGATGCATTCAATAGAGAGTTAGACAGAGCTCTTAGAACTAGCAGAATCAACGGGTATGGGGAGAAGGCAGGAATGGGGTACTGATTGTGGATGATCAGCCACGATCACATTGAATGGCGGTGCTGGCTTGAAGGGCCGAATGGCTTACTCCTGCACCTATTGCGTATGTATCTATGTATATTCTTGTTATACTCAGTTGGCTATAATGATCAGGGTACAACATTCTCACATCTGATACCAGACTCCAACAAACAAACACTTTTTTGATGTCTGTCATGGGCAGAGATTACCAGACAGCCAGAGGAAAGGAATTAAGAATCTGCCCACGCACTCCTTGAAGAAATACAACAGCCCCACTAATAAGACAAATCTCAGTGGCAAAGCAGCATTCCGGGTGATATTGAGATCCTTGAGTTCATGCAACAAGAGAATACACAAATCCTTCACTTGTTCGATGAACTATTGTAACTTTGTCTGCGCCAAAACATGGCGACACTTGTGTACTGCCGAGGTGAGGTCTGCTTCATGATAACAAAACATTTCACTGTACATTGGTACATATGTCAATAATGTATCATTGAATTATTGAAGTAGTGGGAGAACATCACTTCACAAATTAACCCCCGACCACTCCTCGTCAGCCACCTTCTTCCTTATTTAAGGAAGAGGTTTTGGCTCCCACATTGGCCATGTCAACTACCTGAAGGGGAAGCAAATCATTCTCGATACTGAGCAACTGCCCAATGGGAAGATAATTTGTATTGCAGAAGAGATTGCATCTTGTGCAGTGTAAACAGTAGAAAGTGCAATACATTACCCATTTTACATCAAAATATTATTTGAAGAAGGAAAGACTTAAGAAAAGGCATTTAGTGCTGTGTTCTCTGGAAAGGTAGATTGAAAGGAGTTATGATTAATCAGGAGGTCCAGCATGTTGTGTAATTCCTCAATATGCTGAGTGGGTAGGAGACAGGAAAATGTGTTTGGTGGTGACTTTGCGCTGAAGCTGCCAGAAGTGTTATTTGTTGAATGTGAAGGTTGGTGTGAGGAATATGGGAATCGCATCATGGTTCTGTGTGAGAAACTAGCAGGAGCAGTGATGTGTGATGTCAAGTAGCATTACATGGACATGGATAAACAAAAATCAGTGAGCATTTTTTAAATATAAATTAAATGATAAAAGATAAATATTGCAATGTTTAAAATTTGGAAAATAAACATGAAGTCATTATGTTACAGGAAAATACATTTTAAAAAGAGTGGCAGAAACTAGTTAGGAAAATAAAATATTGTATGAATGTACAGCCTTTAAGAGGGGATACAACAAAAAATTAAAGGGGAAATGGAAAGTCTGATGAAAGAGGGAATGATTGCTTTAGGGAGGGCTTAAATAGGTTCCATCCTAATCAATGTCGTTGGAGATTAAAGATTAAGAAAGGGATTTAGTGTGTGGGATTCAGCTACAAGGAAATTAAATGTAACTGAAATACAAATAGTTGATTTGCATTGGAGAGGAGAAGGTAGTAAATGTGCATCAGGATTCCTGAAATGAGTATAAAATCCTTCCTCAAACAATTTATTTGAGAAGAGAGGCATTGTTAAATCTAGGTATTAGTAATTAAGTTGATTAGGTACATAGTTTGAATGTGAATGAGCATCATGTGATTAATGCAAAGTGCATTTAACCTTCAATGTTTCAATTCAATAGTAGTTTATTGCTACATGTACCGAGGTGCAATGAAATTAGTTTTGACATGCAGTTCAGTAAAAGTATTATTATACATAAGCACAATCTTAGATTAAGTAAGTAAATAAGTACAAGTGTATAGGAAGAGTACACTGAGACAGCATACAAGAGTCGCCAGGTTTTTGCGCCATTTCCATGTTCAAGTTGTGATAAGTGCAGAGTGCAAGGCTTGTTGGCCTGGCAGTGTTGCAGAGTCAGCCTGGCCCAGCAAAGTCTGAAGAAGGGGTTAGGCCCGAAACGTTGCCTATTTCCTTCGCTCCATAGATGCTGCTGCACCCGCTGAGTTTCTCTAGCATTTTTGTGTACCAGCAAAGTCATTGGTGTCCTCCACTGCTGCTCCACCGCTCTGTGCCACTGCAGATCCCATAACATTAGAAAGGGATAGAAGGGGAGAAATAGAAGGGGAGAAATAGAAGGAGAGAAAGTTTGTTCAACCATTGGCAAAATAGGAATAAGATGGTTTAGATGAAGTGAAAAGAAAATTTGCAGTGAAAAACTGTGGATCAACAGCTAATTTTATAACAGGAATTTACAAAGTTGGAGACTAAATCATTCTGTTCTTCAAAAGAGGACGTTCAAATTTAGTTACACTATGAATAAATAAAATGGTAGATGTGAACCAAGCATTGCAAGGGTGTGGGGCATGGTAAGAACAAAGAAGTTTAAGAAAATTAACTGGATTAATAAATGAATGCACAAAGGAAGAAATGAGTGTGAGGAGCCTATATCAACAGCAAAGTGTTTTGCATTGTTTTCAGAAAGAATTGTTAAATGAGAAGGGAGATGATAGTAAGTTTGAGGACAAACTGAATGGGCAAGGATGTTTTTAGAAATATTACTCATTTATGATTCCATAAGCAGATGTATGTGATGCATGAATGGCTAAAGAAAGATTGCAGATACTATAATAATTAAGGTGGCAGATACTATAATAAATTAAAGGGATACTTAGATAAGCTGAACATGAGTTAAATACTGGCATATAATGCTATCCTATAAAAGAAAGCGTGAGAGAACCTGTGGATTTACAGATCTGTTTGTGTCATTATCCTTATGAAGCAGGTGGCGTCATAGAGAGTGAAGATGGTTATCAAAGATTACAGCAGTATCTTGATCAGCTGGGCTAGAGGGCTGAAGAATGGCTAATGGAATTTACTGAAGATAAGTTTGAAGTGTTGCATTTTGGGAAGTCAAAGCAGGGCAGGATCTTTACAGTGAAAGGTGAAAGTGGCGTCACATGTAGATGGGGTGGTAAAGAAGGCTTTTGGTATGAAGTTAGACACAAAAAGCCGGAGTAACTCAGCGGGACAGGCAGCATCTCTGGAGAGAATGAATGGGCGATGTTTTGGGTCGTGACCCTTCTTCAGACTGGCCTTGATGAGTCAGGGTATTGAGTATTAATAATTTAGTTTAGTTTAGAGATGCAGGGCGAAACAGGACATTTGGCCCATCGAGTCCGCATCAACCAGCGATCCCTCCACATTAACATTACCCTACACATACTAGGGCCAATTTACACATATACCAAGCCAATTTACCTACGTATCTGTATGTGTTTGGAGTGTGGGAGGAAACCGAAGATTTCCTGACAAAAGCTCAGGGTATGTGCGTCCCCATTGGAGTGAAGGGCAAAGCAGGCAAACGTAAGGAAGCTTGGCTGACGAGGGAAATTGAGGCATTGGTCAAAAACAAGAAGGATGTATGGGACAGGTATAGGCAGCTGCGATCAAGTGCATCCCTGGAGGAGTTTCGGGAACTAAAGAATAAATTGAAAAAGGATATCAGAAGGGCAAAAGGGGGCCAGGAGATAGCTCTGGTGGGTAGTATTAAGGACAATACCAAAATATTTTATAAATACTAAGGGGGAAAAGGGTAACTAGAGAGAGAGTGGAACCTCTCAGGAAATAAAGCGGTCACCTCTGTGTGGAGCCACAGGAGATGGGCAAGATCCTCAATGAGTATTTCTCCTCTGTATTTACCGAGGAGAAAGGCAGTAGGACGGAGGAACTTGGGGCAGTCTATGGAAGTGTTTTGTGAGCAGTCAGTGTTGCCGTCAAAGAAGTACTGAAGGTACTATCGTGTATGAAGGTAGACAAATCCCCAGGGCCTGATCAGATATATCTGAGGACATTGCTGGAAACTAGGGAGGAAATTGCGGGAGCCCTGGTTGAAATTTACGAGTCGTCCTTAAATACAGGAGAGGTGCCGGAAGACTGAAGGCTGGCAAATGTTGTGCCTCTTTTCAAGAAGGGCTGCAGGGAAAATGCTGGGAACTATAGGCCGGTGAGCTTAACATCTGTAGTTGGTAAATTACTGGAGAGTATTCTGAGGGATAGATTATACAGGCATTTGGATGGGCAAGGGCTGATTAGGGAGAATCAGCATGGTTTTATACGTGGGAAGTCGTGTCTCACAAATCTGATTGATTTTTTTGAAGACGTGACTAAAGAGGTCGATGAGGGCAGAGATGTAGATGTTGTGTACATGGATTTCAATAAAGTGTTCGACAAGGTTCCGCATGGTAGGCTGCTGTGGAAGGATAAATCGCATGGGATCCAAGGAGAGATAGCTGAATGGATAGCAAATTGGCTCCATGGAAGGAAGCAGAGGCTGATAGTAGAAGGATGCTTCTTGGACTGGAGGCCTGTGTTACTGTTTAATGAATAGAATAGAATAGTTTCTTTATTGTCATTGTAACATGAACCATGTACAACGAAATTTAAAAATGTCAGCCAGTCAGTGCACCATTCAAACATTTCTAAAAGCTAACGATACATACAAGGTAAAATATTAAAAAAAGATAAACAACTAAAATAAATATGAAAATAGCACGCATAACACCTAACCCTACATCCTTCTGTCGATTTCACAGTGTACCACAGTCCCTTAGTATGTATCGCCCCTGCGTTCCTTGGCGGCTACATTTAGTGCCTTTATAGCAGTGGGGTAAAAACTGTTTTTAAGTCTGTTTGTCCTTGTCCTTGTAGATCTGTACCGTCTGCCTGATGGCAACAGTTCAAACAGGGAGTGTCCGGGGTGGGAAATGTCCTTTATAATACTCTGGGATTTTTTGATGCAGCGGGAACTGTGTAAGTCCTCCAAGGTAAGGAGAGGGCAGCCGACAATCCTCTGGGCGTTGTCAATGGCCCTCTGGAGCGCTTTCCTCTGAGCCGCTGTGCAGCTGGTGTACCATACGCATACACAGTATGTTAGGATGCTCTCAATGGAGCACCGATAAAAGGACAGCAGCAGTCTCTGAGTGATGTTATTCTTCCTGAGCACCCTCAGGAAGTGCAGTCTCTGCTGGACCTTTTTCAGCAGCGCAGAGGTGTTCACGCTCCACGTCAGGTCCTCCTCAATATGGATTCCCAGGAAGCGGAAATCCGCCACCCTCTCCACACAGTCCCCTCTGATAATTAATGGTACCATGTCCGTTTTATTCTTCCTGAAGTATTATTATTTCCTTTGTCTTTAAGGTGTTGAGGAGCAGGTTATTTTCTCCACACCACACTGTCAGCTGCTCTGCCTCATCCCAGTAGGCGTACTCGTCCCCCCCGGAGATGAGTCCCACCACCGTAGTGTCATCCGCAAATTTGACAATGGTGTTGTTGTGGTGGGCGGGGGTGCAGTCATGTGTGTAGATGGTGTAGAGCAGGGGGCTCAGCACGCAGCCCTGTGGAGAGCTGGTACTGAGGCTGAGGGCCGTGGATGTGTGATGGCCCACTCTGACTCTCTGGTTGCGACCCGACAGGAAGCTATTTATCCACATGCAGGTGGAGTGTGGAAGTCCCAAGTCCCCCAGTTTGTCCACCAGTTTGTGGGGAAGGATGGTATTAAAAGCAGAGCTGTAGTCCACAAAGAGCATCCGCACGTAGCTCCCCCGCTGCTCCAGGTGGGACAGTGCATCTACATCAATGATTTGGATGAGAATATACAGGGCAAGATTAGCAAGTTTGCTGATTCTACAAAAGTGAGTGGTTTTGCAGATAGTGAAGATAGTTGTGAAAGATTGCAGCAGGATCTGGATCGATTGGCCAGGTGGACGGAGGAATGGTTGATGGAATTTAATACAGAGAAGTGTGAGGTGTTGCATTTTGGGACGTCTAACAAGGGCAAGACCTACACAGTAAATGGTAGGCCTCTGTTGAGTGTTGTAGAGCAGAGGGATCGAGCAGTGCAGGTGCATGGTTCCTTGAAGGTCGATTCGCAGCTAGATAAGGTGATCAAAAAGGCTTTTGGCACTTTGGCCTTCATCAGTCAGAGTATTGAGTATAGAAGTTGTGAGGTCATGTTGCAGTTGAATAAGACGTTGGTGAGACCACATTTAGAATATTGTGTTCAGTTCTGGGCACCATGTTATAAGAAAGATATTGTCTAGCTTGAAAGGGTTCAGAAAAGATATACGAGTATGTTGCCAGGACTAGAGGGTGTGAACTATAGGGAGAGGTTGAGTAGGCTGGGTCTCTATTTCTTGGAACGCAGGGTGATATTATAGAGGTGTACAAAATCATGAGAGGAATAGTTTGGGGAGATGCACAGAGTCTCTTGCCCAGAGTTGGGGAATCAAGGACCAGAAGACATAGGTTCAAGGTGAAGGGGAAAAGATTTAATAGGAATCTGAGGGGTGCCTTTTTCACACAAAGGGTGGTGGTTGTATGAAACAAGCTGCCACAGGAGGTAGTTTAGGCTGGGACTACCCCATCATGTAAGAAACAGTTAAACAGGTACATGGATAGGACAGATTTGGAGGGATATGGATCAAGCGCAGGCAAGTGTGACTAGTGTAGCTGGGCAAGTTGGGCCAAAGGGCCTGTTTCCACACTGTATCACTCTATGGCTCTATGACTCTATTTCGGTGAAAACCCACGTGGTCACGGGGAGAACGAACAAACTCCATACAGACAGCACCCGTAGTCGGAATCAAACCCGGGTCTCTGATGCCGTCATTATTTTAAAGTTGTACAAGACATTGATGAGGCTGCATTTGGAGTATTGCGTCAGTATTGGTAACTCAGCTAAGGAAAAAATGCCATTAAGCTGGAATGAGTATAGAGGAGATTTATGAGGATGTTGCCAGAACTTGAGTGCATGAGCTATAGGGAGAAATTGAGCAAGCTAGGACTTTGTTCCTTGGAGCGCAGGAGACCATGGGGTGATCGTATAGAGGTGTATAAAATCTTGAAGGGATTGATAGGATGAATGGAGAGTCTTTTACCCAGAGTACGGAAATCAAGAACTAGAGAACATGGGTTTAAGTGATTGGAGAATGATTTAATAGGAACCCAAGGGGCAATGCTTTCACTTAGAAGATGGTAGCTCTATGGATTGCACTGCTAGAGGTGGTAGATGAGGCAAGTCAAGTCAAGTCAAGTTTATTCGTCACATATGCATATGTGAAATGAAAAGTGTCAATGCTTGCGGATTGCGCAAAAAGACTACAAAACAGAATGGAATTACATATTTGTGGGAGAAAAATAAAGAAGAAAGAGCAATTTAAAAATACACCATACAACAGTAAATTGTTACAGCAAGATAGTCCCTGGTGAGATAGGAGTTTACAGTCCTAATGGCCTCTGGGAAGAAACTCCTTCTCATCCTCTCTCTTTTCACAGCATGGCAACGGAGGCGTTTGCCTGACCGTAGCAGCTGGAACAGTCTGTTGCTGGGGTGGAAGGGGTCCCCCATGATGTTGTTGGCTCTGGATTTGCACCTTCTGATGTATAGTTCCTGCAGGGGGGTAAGTGTAGTACTCCCAGCAGAACCTTCTTTTCCTGGGCAGAGCAGTTCCCAAACCAAATTGTGATGTTTCCAGACAAGGTGCTTTCCACAGCCGCTGAGTAGAAGCACTGGAGGATCCTCGGAGACACTCTGAATTTCCTCAATTGCCTGAGGTGGTAAAGGCGCTGCCTTGCCTTACTCACGAGTGCGGCAGCGTGTGATGTCCATGTCAGATCCTCTGAGATGTGGACTCCCAGGTATTTAAAGCAGCTCACCCTATCCACAGTATCCCCATTTATCTTCAATGGTGTGTACGTCCTCGGATGTTGTGTCCTCCTAAAGTCCACGATCCTTAGTTTTTTTGACATTCAAGAAGAAGCTGTTGTCCTGACACCAGAGGGCCCGATCAGCCACCTCCTCCCGGTAGGCCTTTCATCGTTATCGGAGATCAGGCCCACCACCACAGTGTCATCAGCAAACTTGATTATAGAGTTGGAGCTGAACCTAGCCACACAGTCATGTGTGTACAGGGAATACAGTAGGGGGCTGAGGACGCAACCCTGGGGGGGATCCTGTGCTCAGGGTGAGGGACTTTGATGTATTTCCTCCCATCTTGATTACCTGGGGCCTAGCGGTGAGAAAGTCCAGGACCCAGGCACACAGGGGAGTGTTGAGCCCTAATTCCAGCAGCTTCTCAGCAGGTCCGGTGGGGACTATCGTGTTGAAGGCTGAACTGAAGTCTATGAACAGTATCCTCACATAACCCCCTTCTGGCTGTCAAGGTGAGAGAGAGCGTTGTGCAGATCCTGGGAGACCGCATCGTCCGTGGATCTGTTCGGACGGTATGCGAATTGTAGCGGGTCCATGTTGCGAGGGAGGAAGGCGCAGATGTGTTTCTTGACCAGCCTCTCAAAGCATTTCATGACTACCGAGGTGAGGGCCCGCTACACCGATGGTAGTCATTCAGACAAGCTGGGGAGGCATTTTTTGGTACCGGTATAATGATGGATCTTTTGAAGCAGGCAGGGACCACAGACTTGTCCAGGGAGAGGTTAAATATTGTAGTGAGCACCGGAGCTAGCTGTGTAGCACAAGACATAAGTACCCGCCATGAGATGCCATCTGGGCCTACAGGTTTCCACGTGTCAGAGCCCTCCTCACGTCGTGCTCGGACAACGAGAATGTGTGCACATCCCCAGTGGTGGACCTCCCTCCAGCTTCGTTAGCCAGCACGCTGGCAGCGTTGTCGTTAGCCAGCAAGCTAGGGGTGATGTTGCCCATCTCGAAACGAGCGTAGAAAGAGTTCAGGTCATCAGCTAGGGAGGTGCCGGCACTCCCCGATGAGGGGGGGGGGGGGGGGGGGGGGGCTGCTCCGGTAGTTGGTTATAGTCCGTAGCCCCTGCCACAGGCGTCTGGTGTCCTGCTGCTCCATCTGTGACTCCATCTTGTCCCTGAACCTCCTTTTTGCGTCCTTCACCGCCCTTCGCAGTCAGTAGGACTCTACCTTGTAGACGTCCATATTTCCGGATGCCAGGCCAGAGTTGTAGGCAGCAGTGCGAGCATTCAAGGCAACACGAACGGACCTGTCCACCCAGGGTTTTTGATTCGGAAAGGTGCTAACCTTTACCATGGGGACGATGTTATCGGCTATTGTTGCGATGAAGCCTGTGCAGGTACAATAACAACAATTAAAAGATGTATAGGAAGGAACTGCAGATGCTGGTTTAAACCAAAGATAGACACAAAATGCTGGAGTAACTCAGTGGGACAGGTAGCATCTTTGGATATAAGGAATGGGTGATGTTTTGGGTCGAGACCCTATTTGGACAGGTACATGGATTGGAAAGGGCATCTTGTTTGGCATGGATTAGTTGGCCGAAGGGCCTATTTCCATGATGCACAACTCTAATTTATCTTATGAAACCCTGATTTTACTTTGATAAGCCTATACATACATAATTCTTCGCAAGATTAAAATATCTTTCTGACATCTTCATAATATATTTATTAAATTATTATTTTTGCAGATTTTATTTTATAAGGCTTCATTTTTAACTCAGTGGAGCTTATAAAAGCAAGCATCCTCTCTGTGAAGCCATCAATAATAAAAACTACATATCTAGTGAAGATTTAAAATATTTTAACAAATGGCTCTTTGCTTTGATGTTGTTTGTATTTTTGCATGCGTTATAAAACATTTGAATGATGTAATGTAATACATTGTTTGGGTTTTGCTCTTAATGTTCTATATGTGATTCCACCAATGTAAATTCTGGTATATAACTTGCTGATTTACATATTTTGATGTTCTTAATCTCAGTGTAGAAAGCGTCACTGTGAATTACTTTGTCAGGACACTTGTACTGCAGGCAAATTTATTATCAGTCAATCAATTCTGTTCCAAAACACTTATGAAACACTTAAAGAAAGCAACTATCCCAAAATCATGATCACCATTTTGATATCACAGACATTGCATTCTTGCAAGAAATAATGTAGTGCCCGTGGAAAGATATAGATGAGTAAATGCCAGGCCAAAGGTGGAAGTATACAGATATAAACTATTTAAAATTAAGTGAGAGGAAACATTAAAAAAAAATCTTGTCAGGTATGGAAGAGAGGATTGAAATTTGGATCATGAAATAACAGGATTGCAAATTAAATATTGACAGAGAACGTGTTTTGGAAGGATAGTGAAACATGAAAGCATGACAATAGCCATACTAATTAGAGAAAAGAAAGGTTGTAGAAAAGAAATACGTGATTAAGTAAGATGCAAAATCTATATGGATTGAAACAAAGGATAAGAAGGGAATGATAATTACAGGTTATCTAATTGTAGATTAATGCATTGGTATATCTGAGAAATTTGTAAAAAACCTTGAATAATATAATTTCAAGTTTTGCAACGTAAGCAACCAAGAAGAGAGAAAGAGCAAGAAAGAGACAGATCTTTTATAATGTTTGTGCGTTTTGCGGCACTGGGCCTGTACTCGCTGGAGTTTAAAAGAATGAGGGGGAATCTCATTGAAATGTGCAGAATAGTGAAAGGCTTGGATAGAGTGGATGTGGAGAGGATGTTTCCACTAGTGGGAGAGTCCGGAACTAGAGGTCATAGCCTCAGAATTAATGGACGTTCTTTTAGGAAGGAGATTTCTTTAGTCAGAGGGTGGTGAATCTGTGGAATTCTTTGCCACAGAAGGCTGTGGAGGCAAGGTTAGTGGATAGATTTAAGGTAGAGATAGATCGATTCTTGATTAGTACGGGCGTCAGAGGTTATGGGGATAAGGCAGAATTGGGTTAGGAAGGATAGATCAGTCATGATTGAATGGCAGAGTAGATTTGATGGGCAGAATGGCCTAATTCTGCTCCTATCACTTATGATTTAATGATCTTATGTCCAAGATGACTTTCCCACTCGGTTCAGAAAAGAGCCTAACCGGAGAGGAGGCCTTGCTGAATCTGATGATAGAGAATGAAGCAGCCAACCAGCTGTGGCCACTGTCAACCAGCCCTGAAGTATATTATTATATGGTTGTGTTACGTGAATGATATCCAGAACCCTCCGCTGTTCATTTTTTAAAGGAAATGATTGAGGAGAGGAAAACCCAAACAAAAGTGATTGAACAGCAGTTGGAAATACTTAAAACTGTGATATACAGAGTTCATCATAAATAAATCCCTCTAAAAAAATCCAAGAAACCTGATAATGATTAGACAGAAAATTAAAGATATGTAAAATTGAAACTAATTTCAAACCCATGCTCATAGATGGATGATAAAAAGTCAGCGCTAAATGGAATATAGTTAGGAAAGAAGCACAGAGTAACACCATCTGCATGTGTTTTCTATCTGCTTTGTTAGTAAAGAGAATATTGCTTGAAAACTTTTATGTTTACCTTAGCTTTCAGCTAAATTTTAACTACATTGCACTTTTAACTTTTGCACTTTTTATAATGCATTTTTAACTTTGCTTTTATTTTATTTTAATTCTTCTATTTTATTTCATTTTATTATTTCATTTTATTGTATGATATGTTTTTATGCGAAGCACTTTGAGTCTGCCTCGTGTATGAAATGTGCTATATAAATAAAGTTGCCTTGCCTTGCCTTGCCTTGCTTGAGTTTTGTTAATTGATTTGTGTAAGAATGAACTGAAGATGCTGGATTAAACTGGAGATAGACACAAAATGCTGGAGTAACTCAGCGGGACAGGCAGCATCTATGGTGAGAAGGAATGGGTCACGTTTCGGGTCGAGACCCTTCTTCATTTAAAATGTAAGATAGGCAAACACATGTAACAATCAATGAATTCGTTTAGAGATGAGGAAGTATAAAGTAATTTTGGCTCAACGATCCAAGTAAAAAACACCAACAATGTATTGAGTTCATATGGATTTATGAAAAAAAAGATACTTTATCAAAACAACCAAAGTTGTAAACATTCAACAGGTCAGACAGCATCTGTGAAAAGTGAAGCAGAGTTAACAAAACGTTAACTCTGTTTTTTTGGAGGTATTGGTTGAACTGCTGACCATTTCCAGCATTTTTTTGTCTTTGTTTTAGATTTCCAGCATTTGCATCTAAAGAAAATGTTGTATTAAACTTATTAAAGTAGTAGAAAGAGTAGACAGGGTAAATGAAACTGAGGCAATATACTTAAATTTCGCAAAGGCCTCTGAAAAGGATGGTGTCACTACTGAGGTGTCAAATTAGATTTACAAGGATGTTGCCAGGACTTGGGGGCCTTCTTCTTCTTCTTGTGTATGGCGTGCACAGCCTACAGTTGTAGGACAACTTGTTCTATTTGATCTTACTTGATTGTGCACGCCAGATTGATTGCATTTGTCGAAACAGGGCGGACCACGTGAAGGTTGCAATCTCCCACCCCGACTTGGGGGCCTGAACTATAGGAAGAGATTGGGCAGCCTAGCACTGGAGCGTAGGAGGATGAGAAGTGCTCTTATAAATGTGTATAAGATCATGGGGAGAATAGATAGGATAGATGCACAGAGTCTTTTACCCAGAGTAGGGAAATCAAGAATCAGAGGACATAGGTTTAAGATGAGAGGGAAATGATTTAATAGGAATCTGAGGGGCATCTTTTTCACATAGAGGTGGGCATATGGAATGAGCTGCCAGAGGAGGTAGTTGAGGCAGAAGCAATAAAAACATTTAAAATGCATCTGGACAAGTACATGGATAGGAAAGGTTTAGGAGGATATGAGCCAAATGCAGGCAGGTTTGGCTAGTGTAGATTGTGGCAGCTTGGTTGGCATGGGCAAGTTGGGCCAAAGATAATGTTTCCATGCTGTATGACTCTATGACTATAACTATGAAAATGTATCTGGGCATTATGCTGTGTAATTAACAAGTATTGCTTTTGATGACACTTGGTCGTTTCGCCTATGTCATCAATTTGAATTGTATATGGTTGGCAGCTCAGTACTGAATCTAGTTAAACCCTAAAGTGCCAACCTAAAAAAATGATCATCTATTTTGACATGATGGTTTCTGTTAGTTGGCTCATCTTCTGCCCATGCTAATGCATAACCCCCCAAATAAAACGAGCGTTATGACTTGCATAACTCATGACATGAATATACACACGTGCTTTGTACACCGGATTGAAATTGATTCAGTACTTGTCACTCTGAAGCAATGTACACATCTGAACCATTTTTTCCAGTACTAACCACGCAAAAGAAGCAAGCAGATGTAGCCTGTAAATTCACAAAGCATTCAAGATTAATGAGGGGGCATTCAAAAGGGGAAAGAATTGAAATTGAAAGAATGAGAAGCCATGATAAAATATAAAGGGCCTGTCCCACTAAAGGGCCTGTCCCACTTTCACGACCTAATTCATGACCTTTTTTACCCATGGACATATTTCATCATGCTAGTAAAAATGCCCCGACCTACTTGTTGCCACGACTATCTACGGCTAGCATCACGGCCTGCGATGACCTACCTATGACCTACCTACGACCTCCTACGACCTCGTGACGACCATGCTGGGAGTATGAGTCAAGGGCAAACTTGGCAGAGGTCGTGAATTAGGTCGTGAAAGTGGGACAGGCCCTTTAGAGAATCCCCAAATCCTGAGGGACCGCGCGCTACTGCACGCCACTGCCTACGCCACCACTGCCTACGCGCATCGTGCATCGTGACGCGTAAATTATGTCGTGTAAATGACGCGCAAATAACACCCAAGTGGGACAGGCCCTTAAGGCTCTTACCTGTGCAGCTTAGTACATGCTCAGCTGTGAGAGGTTAAGAGAGGGCATTAACTGGACTGCTGAGTTCCTCTATGGCAGTGTTTGTGGCATATCAAGATCAGTCCCACACTGCAGAAACAGCATTTTTAAGCATGTAAGCAGAAAACACTGGCTGACCTTGTAAGTCAGGCAACATCTGTTGGCCAGAGGTTAATGATGTGACAGTCCTTTATTGAGATACTGTTCCTTGATATTCAGTTAGACTTCACACAAGATCACATACACAAAATAGTAAGACAGCTGGCTTCTCAGGTCTGCCCCACCAATTTACTATAGTCGTGAATGATCGGCCCTTGGTCTTTTCTCCTATGCCAGCCCTGTATAGCGTTCAATTCACTGATCTTTCAAAAATGCCTCCACTGCCTCTTTAAATATCTTCAGTGATTTTGCTTTCATAACCCACTGCAGTTGCAAATTTGAGAGGTTCATCACCCTTTGTGAGAAGAAATTCCTATATTCCTCAGCTTTAAACGACTGCCTCTCCACTGTGTGACTATATCCCTTTGTTCAAATAAAAATATTTTAAATTATGTTTTCTCATGCCCCCTTAGGATATTTCATGTTTCAATAAAATCACTTAATTCTTGTCAACTTCAAAGAATGTAGTACTAACATTTTTACTAACGTGATATGACAAACTTCTCATTCCGGGAATTATCCTGGTTAATCTCTTCTTGACCACCTCCAATGATTTTCTGAACATTTTGAAGCATTGAAACATTTAAAAACTATTTTTGGATACAATGCTGCTCTAAATCAATCATCATCATCATCAACGTTGGAAACATTAGCGACGCAGTGGTGCTGGTTTCCGACGGGCACGGTGATGGACGCACCACACATCGGTGGTAGTGACCAGCGTGCCTCATCCTTCTCGACCTGATCTTCTTGGTTAAAGGTGGAATCTCCCCATAGAGCTGGGCGTTGGTGATGTGGTCCTTCTAACTGACATTTTGAACTTTTCTGAGCATTCGAGTATAGGTAGCATCGAGAGACTTGGACAGTGCTCGTGTGAGAGTCCATGCCTCATGCCCGTACAATAACATGGTCTCTACAGTTGCATGGAAGAACCTCAGTTTGAGACCCTTAGACATCCGAGACGTCCAGATTTTCCCCATGTTATTGAGGGTTTTCCATGCGAGCGCTTTCTGGACCTTGATGTCTTTCTCCAAGCTCGGCATCCTCGCTCCCAGGTACTTGAAGTCCTCCACTTTCTTGAGAGATGCAACTGGTCTTGAGAGGCTCATGGTCACCAATGTTGAACGCCATGTACACCGTCTTCTTGGCATTGAGGTGGAGGCCCGCTTTCTCTAAAAAAATCAAGGAATAGATAAGGTCAACTGGAGATGCTGCCAGAAAGATTGTTAAGATTAACAGATTTGCAAAGAGACACTGATTAGGAACTGAAGAAAAGGCTGGACGATGGCCTAAGTAAAGTCCTTCAAACAATGAAATGATTTGATGAAGTAGTATTATATTGTAGAGAATCCAAAATTAGCAGTACAAAAATATAAACCAGCTACTAATAAAGTCCAAGGTTCTCCAAAGTTGTGAGACATTGTTACATTTATATGACACCTTTGACAATCTCATGTAGGTTTGCAGACTTTTGAATTGTGGATACTATTGTAATGCAGACTAGCCTCCTAAATTCCTGACTGGTGCAAATCATGAAATTGGTAAACATATCCAGTGACGTACCAAAATCCTGCTGCACCTGCAAATGAATGGCTTTGATATGAAATACACGATTTCATCCATTCTTGTGTTTAGAGATACAGCGTGGAAACAGGCCCTTCAGCCCACTGAGTCCAAACTGACCATCGATCACCCACACTAGTTCTATGTTATCCCACTTTCACATTCCACACACTGGGGGCAATTTACAGAAGCCAATGAACTTACAAACCTGCATGTCTTTGGAATGGTGGAATTTTGACCTGCAGTCAAAATCGAACCTGGATCCCCGGCACAGCGAGGCAGCAGATTTACCGCTGCACCACTATCCCTCACAAATTGTGGATTGTCTCGCATCAGATTTCCGTTGTGACTGGATTGGGAGATATTCCAATTGTCCTAGGAACATCTAAAGATGGGTGTCCCCTGGATAATGAAGTTCAAGTTCTCTGCAGTGCTCCAAATAAGATTTGCATGAGAAGTGACATCATCCCTTGTTTAATCAGCTGATTGTTTTTTCCTTATGTATTTTGTGTTCACTGAAACAAGAAACAAAGAGAAATTGGGTTACTACAATCATGTGAGTTCAGTACTGATCTAAGCCTGATGTAACAAGACTAACTTAGTTTCAAGTTATCATGAAAATGCTGACATTTCAATCATCTTTCAAAGACAAGGTATAATGGCAAAATTAAAAATGCCAATTTGGAAATTAGGTTATTAATTTAAAATTCAGGAGTCTGCATTGCTCCAGACCTCAAAGCTCCAGAGAAATGTGTCTGATTTGCAGTACTTTGCAATTCATGGCAAAGGAAAAGCCAAGCAAAGGAGTGCTGTGCTGGTGATCGGTGTCGACCTCATTGTGAGATGGGAATTGTGAAAACTGTAGACCACACAGAAGTAGAGTGAGCACTGCTTTGGTTACTCACCTTGCCCACCTAAAATGGCGCATGACACAACTTGTCTGGGGTCCAGAGTTTGGAAGCTTCAAGCTAGCTTTATATCTGGGAAAGCTATTATTGAATTTGTCTGAAGAAAATTAATGCTTAATTTAATTTTGCTTCTTGCATTAATTTCTTTTGTTGCAGAGGGCATAATTTTGCATAATGATATGTTTTTTTTCATCTTGCAAACAAAATGCTGAGGACGAGAATTCCATTGAGGGCTCCCACAACATTCCACAATTTAAATGAGAGGGCACCAAATACACATTCGGAGAATGTGTTCAGACCTGTTCGTACTTTAATACCTGCAATCCTGCATTGATACTTTCATAATTTCTGGTGCATATTGAGAAGAACTGTGAAACTTGCCATTTATGCTTCAGTTGAAATGTCATCAGTGAGTTATGCACTCCACACAGGCAGTATTCCACTTGAGGGACAATCCTCACTTAAGTGTTAAGATTTTATGTTACCCAGTCTTTTCAAGCAATCTCAGGGAACATTTGCCAGATCAATCAATATAAAGTCCATTTATATTTCAAGAAAATGGCAGATACATTGTTCGCAAATGCCTTCACTCCTTGCAGGACTATATTGGGATGCAGGATTGACAAGAGTTTAGATGTACAAATATTGTACTGCAAGGCACAATGGCTGTTCACTAATCCTACGTTTTACATGAACGTGGATTGCTTCCACTCAGTTAATGTTAATAGGGTCATAGAGCTATGGAGCGCAGAGATAGGCTCCTTGGCACACCTTGTTCATGCAACCAAATTAGCATTCCGAGCTAGTCCCATTTAACTGCATTTGGCTCGTATTCCTCCAAAACCTTCCTGGAGTGAGTGAGTCACGGGTACAAATGGTGACATTTGACCCAAATAGTAAATGCTGACCATGATTCCCCATCTACACTGGTCCCACCTGCCTGCATTTTACCCGTATCCTCTAAACCTTTCATATCCACGTACCTATCCAGATATATTTAAAATATTGTTATAGTACCTGCTTCATCCAGCTTATCTGGCAGCTCATTCTCTTAATGTCTTATGACATGATGGTGGAGAAGGTGCTGGAGTCAATTATAAAGATGAAATAGCGGCACATTTGGATAGCAGTAACAGGATCAGTCCAAGTCAGCATGGATTTACGAAGGGGAAACCATGCTTGTCTGATCTTCTGGAATTTTTTGAGGATGTAACTAGGAAAATGGACAAGGGAGAGCCAGTGGATGTAGTGTACCTGGACTTTCAGAAAGCATTTGATAAGGTCCCACATAGGAGATTATTGGGCAAAATTAGGGCACAAGGTATTGGGGGTAGAGTGCTGACATGGATAGAAAATTAGTTGGCAGACAGGAAACAAAGAGTAGGGATTAGCAGGTCCCTTTCAGAATGGCAGGCATTGACTAGTGGGGTAACGCAAGGCTCGGTGCTGGGGACCGCAGCTATTTACAATATACATTAATGAATTAGATGAAGGAATTCAAAGTAACATTAGCAAATTTGCAGATAACACAAAGCTGGGTGGCAGTGTGAACTGTGAGGAGGATGCTATGAGAATGCAGGGTGACTTGTTGGGTGTGTGAGCAGATGCATGGCAGGCAGTTTAATTTGGATAAATGTGAGGTTATCCACTTTGGTAGCAAAAACAGGAAGGCAGATTATTATCTAAATGGTGCCAAGTTGGGAAAAGGGGAAGTACAACGGGATCTGGGGATCCTTGTTCATCAGTCAATTAAAGTAAGCATGCAGGTACAGCAGGCAGTGAAGAAAGCTAATGGCATGTTGGCCTTCATAACAAGAGGAATCGAATATAGGAGCAAAGAGGTCCTTCTGCAGTTGTACAGGGCCCGAGTGAGACCACACCAGGAGTATTGTGTGCAGTTTTGTTCCCCTAATTTGAGGAAGGACATTCTTACTATTGAGGGAGTGCAGCGTAGGTTTACAAGGTTAATTCCCGGGATGGCGGGATTGTCATATGCTGAGAGAATAGAGCGGCTGGGCTTGTACACTCTGGAATTTAGAAGGATGAGAGGAGATCCTATTGAAACATATAAGATTATTAAGGGTTTGGACACGCTAGAGGCAGGAAACATGTTCCCGATGTTGGGGGAGTCCAGAACTAGGAACCACAGTTTAAGAATAACGGGTAAGTCATTTAGAACGGAGATGAGGAAACACTTTTTCATGCATAGAGTTGTGAGTCTGTGGAATTCTCTGCCTCAGAGGGCGGTGGAGGCTGGTTCTCTGGATACTTTCAAGAGAGAACTAGATAGGGCTCTTAAAGATAGCACAGCCAGGAGATATGCGGAGAAGGCAGGAATGGGGTAGTGATTGGGGATGATCAGCAATGATCACATTGAATGGTGGTGCTGGCTCGAAGGGTCGAGCGGCCTACTCCTGCACCTATTGTCTATTGCCTATTGTCTATTGATATATGGGTGTCCTTGTACATGAATCACTGAAAGGTAGCATGCAGGTAAAGCAGGCAGTGAAGAAAGCTAATGGCATGTTGGCCTTCATTGCGAGATGATTTGTGTTTAGGAGCAAGGGGGTCCCACTGCAGTTGTACAGGGCCCTGGTGAGACCACACCTGGAGTTTTGTGTGCAGCTTTGGTCTCCTAATTTGATGAAAGACATTCTTGCTATTGATGGAGTGCAGCGTAGGTTCACGAGATTAATTCCTGGGATGTTGGGACTGACATATTATGAAAGGATGAGTCAACTGGGCTTGTATTCACTGGAATTTAGGATGAGAGGGGATCTTATCTATATATATTACTAAAGCTCTCATCTTGTTTGTTTGTTTGTTTGTACGCATGTTCTGGAACTCCGCCAAAACGGTACACGATAGCGCTAATTTTTTGGCCCACCTTACTCACCATTAGCCAAGTTTCGTTCAGATTGATGTTATATTTTACAGATTATTGACATTTTAAACCACAAAAAATACTTTTCCACTTGTCCTGCCTGTCAGCCGCGATCGACGTCACAATGACGTCACAATGGGATCGCGAATAGGGAGGGAAATAGGGAGGGAGAGGGAGGGGAATTGGGGGAAGTGAGGAGGGAAATTCAGCCACGCCTGTGGAGCTAGGTGCTATGGGACAGTGGTAGAATATTGACTTGGTGGATGGGCTGCACCTGGTCTAGTAGAAACATAAAACACTTAAGGGATTGGACAGGCTTGATGCAGGAAAATTTCACCCATGTTGGGGGAGTGCAGAACCAGAGGTCACAGTTTATGAATAAGGGGTAGGCCATTTAGGACTGAGATGAGCAAAACATTTTTCACCCAGAGAGTTGTGAATTTGTGGAATTCTCTGCCACAGAAGGCAGCGGAGGCCAATTCACTGGATGTTTTCAGGAGAGAGAGTTTGCTCATAGGGCTAACGGAATCAAGGGATATGGGGAAAAAACAGGAACAGGGTACTAATTTTGGATGATCAGCCATGATCATATTGAATGACGGTGCTGGCTCAAAGGGCCCAATGGCCTACTCCTGCACCTATTTTTTATGTTTCTATGTTTCTATGACATCTCTTTGTATTATTTTTAATATTACCTGCCAGAGCTATCTCCTGAACCCTTTTTGATCTCCTGATTTCCTTCTTAAGTATGCTTCTCAATCCCCAAAACTCTTCCAGGGATGCAGTTGATCCTATCTGCCTACGCCTGACCCATGCCTCCTCCTTTTTCCTGACAAGAGCCTCAATTTTTCTCATCATCCAGACTACCTTACTCCCACCTGTTTTGCCTTTAACTCTAACATGAACATGCATGCCTTGAACTCCTATCATTGCACTTTTAAAAGCATACAGACTTTCCTTTGCCTACTCCAATCAACTTTAGCATGTTTCTGCTAATAATGATAATTAAAGTTGACCTTGTCCCAATTCAAAACTTTAACTCATGGGCCCGTCTTAACATTATCCATAACTTTTTAAAAGCGAATAGAACTGTGATTGCTGGTGCTAAAATATTGGCCCACTGGCACTTCAGTCACGTGCCCTTCCTAATTTCCTAAGAATAGATCAAGCTTTGCTCTCTCCCTTGTCGGGCCCTCCACAAATTGCTGGAGGAAACCTTCCTGAATACATTTGACAAATTCCACCCCATCTATCTCCTTGGCACTATGACAGTCCCAGAATATAATTGGAAAGTAAAATTCCCCTACTTCGACAACCCTAATTAATTTGCAGCTGCTTGCAATATACTGCATATTTATTCTTCTAATTCTATTTGGGGTCTATAGTATGCTTTCAGCAAGGTAATCATCCCCTTTCCATTTCTCAGTTCCACCCATATAGCCTCACTGGATGAACCATCTTGTAGTATTGCCGTGACGTTCTGCTTAATCTATAAAGCAATATTCCCCCCTTGTCTACCCCCGCCTTTCTCTCACCTGTGGCACCAGTACCCTGGAACATTAAGCTGCCAGCCCTGTCACTCTCTTAGCCAGGTTTTCGTAATAGCTACAATGTCCCAGTCGCATGTCCATATCTATGCTGAGTTCATCCGCCTGACCCATAATTTAATCCAACAGTCTTTCCTTGCTCCATGCCATGCTCCTGCTTATCCTGTCCACTGAACTCCTGCTTTCATCACCTTCCATTACCAGTTTCCAGACTCTCAACTGCCCCTGTTCTGCATTGGATCCTGTTCCCCTGCCACCTGGGTAACATTAGAAAGGATATGCTAACCAACCAGGATATTGGTTCCGGTCCAGAAAAGGTGCCTCTTGTACAGTTCCCTCTTGTACAGGTCACCTCTGTCCCAGAGGAAATCCCAATCGTCCAAACATTTGAATCCCTGCCCCCCGATCCAACTTCTCAGCCACACGTACACCTGGCCCGTATTCCTGTTCCTACCCTTACTATCACCCAAAGTATTCGGGAGATCACTACCCAGGATGTCCCGTTTTTGCCTTACTCCCTATATTCATTTGCAGGACCTCATCCCCTTTCCTACCTTTGACATTTGTGCCATTGTGCACAATGACTACTGGATGCTCACCCTCCCCCTTGAAAATGGTGTCTAGCCACTCTGAGACATCTTGGACCCTGGATCCAGGGAGACAAAATACCTTCCTGGAGTCTTCAATTGCTGCCACAGAGTCTCCTGTCTGTCCTCCCCATCCTGTCCACCGGACTGGCTACTTCCAGGGAACCATGCACATGTACTCCTATATCTCCTACTCCAGAACACATGCTTGGGCACTACAACTTACTATGCAAGTCCTGCCTGGTTTGATGTACCAAAGTGTAACACCTCACACTCTTCCTTCCAAGGTTATTGGTTGCCCTCCAGTTCAGGTGCAATCTGGCCCTCTTGTAGAAGATCTTATAGGGATCTTATAGAAACTTACAAAATTCTTAAGGGGTTGGACAGGCTAGATGCAGGAAGATTGTTCCCGATGTTGGGGAAGTCCAGAACAAGGGGTCACACTTTAAGGATAAGGGGGAAATCTTTTAGGACTGAGATGAGAAAAACATTTTTCACACAGAGAGTGGTGAATCTCTGGAATTCTCTGCCACAGAAGGTAGTTGAGGCCAGTTCATTGGCTATATTTAAGAGGGAGTTAGAAGTGGCCCTTGTGGCTAAACGTATCAGGGGGTATGGAGAGACGGCAGGTACAGGATACTGAGTTGGATGATGAGCCATGATCATATTGAATGACGGTGCAGGCTCGAAGGGCCGAATGGCCTACTCCTGCATCTATTTTCTATGTTTCTATGTTTCTATGTACATGTCACCTCTGCCCCACAAAAGAGCCCAATGACCCGAAATCCTGAATCCCTGCCCACTATACTGCCTCCTCTGCCACTCATATGTCCAACCTATCCTCTACACCTGCCCTCGACAACACGTGGCACTGGAAGATTACTGGCTTCAACCTCTCTCCTAACTCTGCATTCATCTCCTTTATTCTCCTACATACGTCACTGGTACCGATGAGCATAACCACCCCCCAGTTGTTCACCCTCCCACTTGAGAAGAAACTCTGAGACATCCTGAACCCTAGCACTATGGAGGCAGCCACAGAGAATCACCGGAATCACCGAAATTGATGAGGGTAAAGCAGTGGATGTTGTATATATGGACTTCAGTAAGGCCTTTGACAAGGTTCCTCACGGAAGGTTGGTTAAGAAGGTTCAATGGTTGGGTATTAATGGTGGAGTAGCAAGATGGATTCAACAGTGGCTGAATGGGAGATGCCAGAGAGTAATGGTGGATGGTTGTTTGTCAGGTTGGAGGCCAGTGACTAGTGGTGTGCCACAGGGATCTGTGTTGGGTCCACTGTTGTTTGTCATGTACATCAATGATCTGGATGATGGTGTGGTAAATTGGATTAGTAAGTATGCAGATGATACTAAGATAGGTGGGGTTGTGGATAATGAAGTAGATTTTCAAAGTCTACAGAGAGATTTATGCCAGTTGGAAGAGTGGGCTGAAAGATGGCAGATGGAGTTTAATGCTGATAAGTGTGAGGTGCTACATTGATTGATTGATTGATTATACCTTTAATAATCCTTTACAGGAAATTACAGTGCCACGACAGCTTCAAGACAAACATAACACCACACATTTCCTCAAATGGCTTCCATACTTAACAAGTTAAAATACAAGTTAAAATACAAGTTAAAATACAATTAATTAAAAAAAAGTGCAGTTATTTATGCGCATTATATAACCTTATAGCAGCTGGTAAACAGGACTTCCTATGTCCTTCCTATGTTTCGGCCCGAAACGTCGCCTATTTCCTTCGCTCCATAGATGCTGCTGCACCCGCTGAGTTCCTCCAGCAATTTTGTGTACCTTCGATATTCCAGCATCTGCAGTTCCCTTTTGAACACTTCCTATGTCTCTCAGTTTTGCACATTGGTGCAATCAGCCTCTGACTGAAGATGCTGCTCTTGATCACCTTCAGGGCATGGAGTGGGTGAGTGGGGTTGGTCATTATTGAACCCAGTTTGTTCAGAGTTCTGGCCTCTGCCACCTGCTGGACCGTTCGTTGCTCAGCCCCGACCACTGAGCCGGCCTTCCTGATTAGCTTGTCCAGTCTGTTTTTGTCCGCTATGCGGGCGCCATCTCCCCAACAGGCCACAGCAAAAAACAGAGCACTGGCCACCACTGAATGGTAGACACTGCACAGTAGGGGTTGGCAAGACAAATCAAAATAGGACGTACATGGTAAATGGTAGGGAATTGAAGAATGCAGGTGAACAGAGGGATCTGGGAATAACTGTGCACAGTTCCCTGAAAGTGGAATCTCATGTAGATAGGGTGGTAAAGAAAGCTTTTGGTGTGCTGGCCTTTATAAATCAGAGCATTGAGTATAGAAGTTGGGATGTAATGTTAAAATTGTACAAGGCATTGGTGAGGCCAATTTTGGAGTATGGTGTACAATTTTGGTCGCCTAATTATAGGAAGGATGTCAACAAAATAGAGAGAGTACAGAGGAGATTTACTAGAATGTTGCCTGGGTTTCAGCAACTAAGTTACAGAGAAAGGTTGAACAAGTTAGGGCTTTATTCTTTGGAGCGCAGAAGGTTAAGGGGGGACTTGATAGAGGTCTTTAAAATGATGAGAGGGATAGACAGAGTTGACGTGGATAAGCTTTTCCCACTGAGAGTAGGGAAGATTCAAACAAGGGGACATGACTTGAGAATTAAGGGACAGAAGTTTAGGGGTAACATGAGGGGGAACTTCTTTACTCAGAGAGTGGTGGCTGTGTGGAATGAGCTTCCAGTGAAGGTGGTGGAGGCAGGTTCGTTTTTATCATTTAAAAATAAATTGGATAGTTATATGGACAGGAAGGGAATGGAGGATTATGGTCTGAACGCAGGTATATGGGACTAGGGGAGAATACGTGTTCGGCACGGACTAGAAGGGTCGAGATGGCCTGTTTCCGTGCTGTAATTGTTATATGGTTATTTGGTTATATGGGTCTCGACCCGAAACGTCACCCATTCCTCCTCCCCAGAGATGCTGCCTGTCCCCCCGCTGAGTTAATCTGGCATTTTGTGTATCACAGAATCACCTAACTATCTAGTCCCCTATCAAACCAGCCCTGTCTGACTTCACTCTACCCTGCTGTGCCTCAGAACCAGACCTGGTGCCACAGACCTTGCTGTTTCTGACTGGTGAAACATTATGTTCGCAAATGTCTGTTATCTAAAAAGCATCTGGGACAGCTTAAATAAACAGCTCATTTGCCTGTAATATTTAGCAGCTCACATATATTGAGTGGTTAGCTACTGGGACCAGTACAGTTCATTATAGCCTTGTTTTGACTGGAAGGAGAAACCTGGGAACACCAATGAGACAAAGTCTGACTCTGAATCCTGAAACTGCAGCAAGGATCATTTAAGTGGCTCAAGTGGATTGCAGCGCTAGTGTCAAACAAAAGAATCAGTCTCAGAGATTTTGCATAACTTAACAAAACTAGTAACAAAGAGGAGATTTATGGTATAATAAAGAAGAGGTAACAGAGAAGGTGCAGATGGAGCAAAGACCCGACTAGTAAGATGGGATATGATGGCAGCCATCACCCACTGATAACGGTATAGAGCAATTTACATGACACCGTGGAGATTCACAAGGACATTGACTGCTGGAGGACTTCAGTTCTTGGGAGAGATTGGATAGGCTGGGCTAATATTTCCTAGAGTGAAGGAGAACAAGGGTGACCTGATAGAGATATAAAATTATGAGGGGATAATTAGAATCTTTCTTCCATGGTAGCCCCCGTGTCAAAAACAGGTGGGTATAGTGAGCGCAAGTTCAAAAGGAGATGTGAGGAGAATGCGTTTTTTGCACAGAGAATGATTGATATCTGGAACACGTTTCCAGGGGAGCTGTTCCAATCATAATCACTATGTTTAAGAGGCATCTAGCCAAACATGTGATTAAGCAAAGTGTAGAAGGATATGGACCTAATGCAGGCAAATGGGGTTAATGTAGATGGACAACAAGATCAGCAAGGACATGGTGGGATGAAGGGCCTGTTACTGTGCGCAATTACTCTGAGCCAATCATATCACGAACTAATATTGTACATTATTAAAACACCACAGACCTTAGAAAAAGGGAGCACACGTCATGATGTTCTGTTTTCCAATTTCAAACTATCATCAGTATTACTTAAATCTGGCTCTTCAAAAAAGCCATTGGCACTAAAGAGAAGTAAATGCTCAAAACCTATTGGCTGCTATCTAAAGTACATAAATTGTATAATTTGCCTACCATTATGCCACCCCTTGCTGATCCTAGATAGTCTGATTCTTTTATTGTGTAATTATTGTTACCTTTAAGTGCTTCTTCCAGGAAAGGAGCAAGACTGGCGGCAGGCTTTCAGAATACGCTGTTGACCTCAAGGGAGGCGGCACAGCAGCTTTTAGTGAATGTATGCCGTGCCCTTAATACTGTATTAGTCACATCTGAGAAGAAGGCGGCTCGGAAAGTCAGACTGCTGGTCGATGTTTCTTAAAGTGTTTTCAGAGAGTTGCTTGTGTTCATTCAGTCGAAGAGGAGATGGCTTATCTGATCCTTTTTCTGCTGGACAATTTTGCAGAATAGTCCTTTTGTTCTGATCATGAACAAACTAGATTATCACCAAGGACTGTGAAACCAGCTGCCAAGATTCTCTTCAATTGATCTTTCCAGCCAGTCTGATCCAGAGTTGTCAGACTGATGCAAATTGGAGCCCAAGGTCTCTGTGGGCTCAGTCCACAACCCCTTCCGGAGAAATGCTAACTAGGTTTGGTTCCAACGTCCTCCTCAGCTTTACTGAGATTGCCAGTCAACGTATGATGTGTTTTATTTATCTAAAGCTTTCACTCAGTGCTATTCTGTGATCAGAGATATGCTGCTGTTCATTCTCTGATGTGCTTTACAGGACATTCTGCTTGGTCAAAAGTTGCCAGAAAGATCATGGAATGGAAGATTCCCATTATCTGGCTTCTAACTGTAGTGGCTTCTTATTACTACAGTATGTTAGGCATTTCACAAGGCATTCCTTCATGCTCATTGACCCTATGCAATTTACTAGATGGAATTTATGGAGAGTTACTATGAAAATTTGCAAATTACTGGGGTTAATGTGGTTCCACGATTGCCTGCATCTCTCTCAAAATCAAGACCATGCTTAAATTAAATGCAAGACCCAATGGATCTGACATGGTGTTCTCCTTTTTGACAACCATCTGAGAAATTCTGAGATCCTCCTGAAGCTACTTCATCTCCTAGGAACTAGTTAGAATTTCCTTGATGCAACCTTTAACAAATAAAGTCAGATTCACAACACATGTACATTCCAGAAAGAGATTGCTTCCTGATGTTCCATTTGACACCAGTTTAATTTTCATAATTAAATGGAATTTTCAAGTTTGCACCTTTGTCCTTGTCAATAGTGGAGACATTTCTACCCCCAAATTCATTAATCTAGACATAATTTAACTCTCACAAGAAATGCAATTTCAAGGATGTTCTTTCTACCACAAGACCAGCTGCAGCATTGTGAGTGATAGTAGATTCCCAGGTTAATATATTAGCTGATTTTACTTGGTGTTTGCAAAATAAATGGAACTTGGAAATAAATTGAGTGAGAGTTGGAGTAGAGGTGAGTTTTATCTAATTAAAAAAAACTACTCCATGCTTTTGGTATTTGAAAAATTACTACAGTATTGTGACTTACTGTGACAAATAGTATGCATGATTTTCCATCAGCTTAAAGTAACATTTTCTTTCTTTGAAAGCCATTTTAGTTTGCATATGTGGTGCAATAATTACAGTGGAGTAATTTGGAGAGAGTTTTGACCAATCACATTTGAGCGATGGACTTGCAAGAGGGAATGCAAGCGGGTTAGCAATTAAAACAAAGGTAACGAATTGCAAATTGTAGAGAGAAACCACAGAATTAAACTTCCCAACCTTCAATGCCTTGTCTGAAGATTTTTAGTAAAATGATTAAGAAATGTTGGAATGACTGCTGGCACTGTTCATCCCTCCGATCATTATTTTAGCAGATATTAACATGTTTGTTATAAGGTACCAAAAGATTGGCATGCATTTTAAAGATCAAATTTCTGTAATTGCCAGCTGTCTTCTTCTTCTTGCGTATGGCGTGCACAGCCTAAAGTTGTAGGTCAACTTATTCTATTTGATCTTTTATTTGTGCACGTAGGGTTGATTGCATTAGTTGAAACAGGGTGGACCACGTGAAGGTTGCAATCTCCCACCCCATTGCTAGCTGTAATGATTATCTATTTGCCTTAGATCGAATAAACCAAATGTGTTAGAGGTGCATGTCAAGATGTCGAACATCCTAAAGTCATAAAGCAGATAAATAGTTGTTTGCCCATCAGTCCTTGGTTCAAAGGTTTTGTTTTAATTACATAGCTGTGAGGGCAAATGAGTTTGAGGAAGGGGTTTTAATGGGATTTCATTGGTATGTATTGATTACTTTTTGATACATACAATTTGTTATCCATGGGGAAGCAGAAAGGATCAAGCATAAACAAATTGATTAAAGCTGTAATTGTCAAATTAGATATGTGGTTGTTTGATTTTAATGACAGTTGACTGAAGCAAGCAAGGAACAATAAGCCTAAACATATTAGTCAGAAATCTAGTAGGAGGATGTCGTGCAACAGCATGAGATAAGTTTAAAGATTGTTTTCGATGAGAAGCAAATGGAGAATGAGACGAATGGTGGTAAATTAAAAAAATAATCTAACTAGTTCGTAGTATGACCTGATGGATAAAATCAATTTTATTAAACTTGGCCAATCCTGCAGATTAAGGAAACGACTACAGTAAACTCCAGTTATGACAGACTATGGGGGGGGGGGGGGGGGGGGGAGGAATTAGTCTATTATTGCCGGTTATTGTCGGCTCTTTAGTTTAGTTTTGGTTATTGTCATGTGTACCAAGGTACAGTGAAAAACTTTCGTTGCATGCTGACCAGTCAGCAGATTTACAATTGAGCCATTTACAGTGTATAGATACATGATAAAGCAACAACATTTAGTGCAAAGCCAGCAAAGTCGGATCAAGGATAATCTGAGGGTCACCAAAGATGTAGAGAGCAGTTCAGCACTGCTCTCTGGTTGTGGTAGGATGATTCAGTTGCCTGATAACAGTTGTCTGATAACAGCTGGGAAAAAGCTGTCCCTGAATCTGGAGGTGTGCGTTTTCACACTTCTCTACCTTTTGCCTGATAGGAGAGGGGAGAAGAGGGAGTGGCCAGGGTGAGACTCGTCCTAGCTGCTGACCTTGCCTAGGCAGCGTGAGGTATAAATGGAGTCAAAAGAAGGGAGGTTGGTTTGTACAATGGTCTGGGCGGCGTCTGGGCTGGGCTACAACTGAGTAAGGGATTATCAAGTAATAGAGTATTATTGTGTAAGTAGTGGAAACAAAGAACTGCAGATGCTGGTCGATATATAGGAGGATACAAAATATTGCAGTAACTCAACGAGTCAGGCAGTGTCTCTGGAGAACACGGATAGGTGATGTTTCAGGTCAAGAACTTTTTTCCAACCCTTGGTCTGATACTGGGCCTGGAAATCAGATGAGTTGAACTGAGGATCAGCAGAGTTACTGGTCGCAGCCTGCGGGCGGCCGGAGTGTAGGTAAGATTTGGCGGTGGCTACGGCAGGTGCAACCTAGAAGCGGTCGAGGAAGCTGTGTGGGTCGGCGGTGGCAGCAGTAGGTCCTGCCTGGAAGCAGCCAGGGAGACGGTGCTGGTCAGCATCGGCAGCTCGACTTCACGGTAAAGGTTGGTAGATCCGGCCTGGATGCGACCTGGGAGATGGTGTGGACAGCCTCGACAGCCCCGGCCTGGCAGGTGAAGGTTGGTAGGTCTGTCCGCTATAACCAAAACCCTTTATAAAGAGGTTTGTTATAACAAGGGTTTACTGTAATGGAGTGAAAATTATCTACATTAATTGTGTACAGTTATAGGTTCATAGTGGTCTATTTTACACAAAACCTCATTTACTTTTCGGTTAATCTTATTTGCTTTCCTATTATGAATCAAAGATAAAAGACACCATCAATGTGTAAAGTGGTCTAGAATTCCAATTGAGACCATGTCAATACTGGCGTAGATTAATTCTATTCTGAGTATCCAGGCAAGCAAGTATATTTTCCATGAAGGGCAAGAAGGGTTGAAACTAGACTTGAAAACAAAAGTCGCCAGCTGTATTCTCTTGAGTTCAAAGTGACAAGAATTCGACAACCAATTTGAAACCCATTGCACAATATGCGCTGAAATAAAATCAGTTTTAATTGGACATTGGAGAAATGGGGATCCATCAGGAATAATGAAACAATGGCTTGAAAGTGGGTAACTATATTTGGAGCATAGATAGTTAAAAATGACACAGCTGGAACTGAAATGCTTAAAAAAATGTTGGATGGCATCACACCGACTAGAATTATGTCAAAAGGGAAGTCAATTCTGATTGATAGCTTGGAACTCTGGAGTAATCAATTGCTTCAGGAGCGAATCTGCTATAAAATGATGTTGCTATGCAGGATTCCCAGGTGTTAGGAAACTCATGGGTGAGAGCTGCCGGCACCACAAAGCAAGTTCTCTGCTTGGCATCTAGTATGTATAGAGGACTGCCCTCCCACATCCTCAAGCAAGCTTATAGCAACTTCTATCCTCCTTTAATTTGAAACTTCTCCAAGATGGCACCGAAGGCAGGCAACTCTTTGCGTGTAGGTTCCAGAACTGGATCTGCAACAATTTATCAGAATCACTCCACTCTTTTAAATTGTTATTTCAACAGCAGTATTTCTTACTTTCTACCTTACACTAAACATTATTCCCTTTATCCTGAATCTGTACACTATGGGCGATTGTAATCATGTATAGTCTTTTAATGACTGACAATAAACTAAACTAAACTTAATTGTAATTTCTCCAGGTGGTCCCTTTGCTGGCTTCATTTCATTTAAGGAGCCATTTCATTTAATGTACATGTAGGAAGGAACTACAGATGCAGGTTTACACCAAAGGTGTCAATTCTACAGAATTCTGAAGAAGGATCTCGACCCAAAATGTCACGGATTCCATCTATCCAGAGATGCTGCCTGTTCAGCTGAGTTACTCTAGCACTTTGTGCCCATCTATTTTATTTAATGCCAGGCTTTTCAGTTTGATTTTAAACTCTGCATTACTGGTTTTGCTGAGCTCTTCACACATTTTTCTACCTTCCCCGTCTTCAAACTGAGGCCAACCTGTTTGCCACGTGCTTGCAAATAATGTATAGTGTTAACAGGCAGGTTATGAATTCACCCTGACGAGTTGTTGAAGTATATGAGAGCAAGGAAATGTTATGTTGGATAATGTTCCCATCCAATTATCAGCTGATTCCATTCCAGATATCGTTTGCAGGAAATTCTTGATTTGAAATAATTAACACTGCAGATTTAAATATTGCAATCTCCTGCAAGCCTTTGGGCTGCCTTAGGTTTGGACAAAGATAGATGGTATAGGGAGCAGGTTGTGTCTGGTGAGTATTAAGTGCTCTGCTGATTAGGATTAATGTGGGTGCAAGTTATAAAAAAAGGTTGCATTTCAGAAATGAAAATGATTAATCAGGGATTATGTATCCAGAGAAAGGAATTGGACTCTATTTACTTCCATTGTAGCTGCCACCAATAATCCCATTATCTAAATATTTCAGGAGAAATTATTTTTAGCTTGATAAGCATATTTGCATTAAGCTTTGAAAAATTGTGCAAGACCCAAACTAAATTATTACAAGTTAAACTGAAAAAATAATGGTGCTCCTTTATATCCACATTGCCTTTTGGTGAATTTTGAAATCCACTGCCACCCTGTCATGTGCATCTTAAGGTTTTTTTGCCTCAAAGTAAATATCTCTGACTTGGAAATATACTGCTAGATCATTTCACTACGAGTGCTTGCACTTCCTGTACCCCCCAAAAGCACAAAACTACATACACCAAACAGATTGCAGGGGTTTTGTGAAGACAACTCCTAATTCTAAGCTGCCCCCCAGTCTAGTTTCAGTCAAAAATCACGGAGTCAAGCACTTGCGCATCTAAACTTTATTTTGACAAAACACAATTACAGTTCCACTACTATACCTAACCACCAATCCTCGTATCTGCCTGATCAAGTCCTCTTTAGCCTCGCTCAAGCAGAGACACCCCAGAAGGTCACGCAGTCCTAAGCGTTTTCCCAGAAGATCGACACAGGATCTCGTGGGAGCGGCCTTTTATAGGTCCCCGAACCTTGAGGGGCCGAACCAGATAGGGGTGGGCTCTATACAGTCCAATAACAGATATCAATTAACATAGTAGATGATAGACATTTTCCTAACCCATTAATACAGTGACTAATACAATGTATTCAAACGGTGCTTCTCAAAGGAAACAAACATCGCAATATGTGCCTTGATATGCAAGAAACCAGACAAGGCTCAATACTTAATCCAATCAACATCCAGCAAAGTAAAGCTTTGCAACATTATATACAATGTGTATGTCTGGTTTGCATTCATCCAATCCATTCCATGCAATTTGCACCTAATTGTTAGGATCTGCAGATGTTTCCATTCTCTTCCTGCAGCTCTCATCTAGGCTCTAGACAAACTGGCACCATTCTGCAGCTTGTCCTATTTTTGCAGAAGGCACATTTAAATTGACCAAATGGCCTAGCAGCCCAGAAGCCTTTACTCAATTTTAGTGTCCTGGCCTAACCAATTTGGCCAGAATTAACACCATCAAGTTTATTTACCACTTCAGGGCAACTTCCAATTATGAGCTGATGTACAGGAAGGAACTGCAGATGTTGACCACCTGATGTACTTGTGCGATTTGCCTGGATAACACGCAAAACAAACTTTTTCACTGTAACTTGGCAAATGTGACAATAATAAAACAAAATATCTGATAACAGGTCGTTGTGGGGTTGTTAGTAGCAATGGTGCTAAGTAAAACTAGATGCCATCAGCATAACCTTGAATTACCTGCATAATCTTTGAATACTAAATTTAATTGAAATTGATTAAATTGGAAACTAAAGTTAAAGTAGCTCTTTCTTCCCAATAACCCTTTCTGGCTTAAGGCCTCCCTTCACCACCTCCAGTTTAAATTCCATTTGGAATATTTTGGAGGACCAAGAAACCAAGAACCAAGAATAACATTATTGAGGCCCAGCATGAAGTTGAAAGGTATAAAGAGGCCAAGAATACTTCACTAATTGGCCGTAAGGGTAATGGAACTGAGGAGGAAGAGAAGCCATTGAATGTTATCTGCTGGCCATGATTAGAGAAGTAAGAATACAACCATGTGGGAGTATGGTGGATCGCAGATGACAGGGATTGTAGAAAAATGGTATGGTCAATCATGTTCATAATTGCAGAAAAATTGAGAGCACAAGAGAGGATAATGTGATACGATCATCACCATTTAGAATGTAATTTGTGGCTCTCATTATGTGATTCCAGAGCATTGGGAAAGATGGAATCTTGATTGGTGGGGATGGAGCTGCAAGAAATATGTGGATGCATTTGGATGATTGCAGCATATTCACAGCCTTTAAATAGCAATGGTAGTACTTTACAAGAGTGGAGGAAGATTGTGATCCTTTGGTAAAGCAAGAGTTGACAAGTGTGGTTAGAATGGGCTTCAGAAAAAAATGTTTGGTGCTTACTGATTTCTTATGAATCATGGAGATGATGAGCTTGAAGAGAGCTTTTTGATGAATGAGAAACATACCACTGGAAATGGGAAATAAGTTATAACTTGGAGGAAATTTGACCAAACTTTATTGTTAGGGAACGAAGATGAGAGCTACAGGTGTTGTGTAAAGGATGGAATTGTAGCGACCTTGAGAACAAACTGGCTGGGGGAGGGAGTTATGGTAACTGGTACTCTTGTGGGTAAATTTTGTGAAGTACTTATTCACTACTTCTTGCATATGGCGTGCCCAGCCTAAAGTTGTAGGACAACTTGTTCTATTTAATGGTACACAAAAATGCTGGAGAAACTCAGTGGGTGGGGGGGAGAAGGAAGGAAAAAGGGAGGAGGAGGAGCCCGAGGGCAGGGGGATGGGAGGAGACAGCTCGAGGGTTAAGGAAGGGGAGGAGACAGCAAGGGCTAGCAAAATTGGGAGAATTCAATGTTCATGCCATCCGGACGCAAGCAACCCAGGCGGAATATGAGGTGCTGTTCCTCCAATTTCCGGTGTTGCTCACTCTGGCAATGGAGGAGACCCAGGACAGAGAGGTCGGATTGGGAATGGGAGGGGGAGTTGAAGTGCTGAGCCACCGGGAGTTCAGGTAGGTTATTGCGGACTGAGCGGAGGTGTTCGGCGAAACGATCGCCCAACCTCCACATAGTCTCACCGATGTAAATCAGCTGACATCTAGAGCAGCGGATGCAGTAGATGAGGTTGGAGGAGATACAGGTGAACCTTTGTCGCACCTGGAACGACTGCTTGGGTCCTTGAATGGAGTCAAGGGGGGAGGTGAATGGACAGGTGTTGCATTTCTTGCGGTTGCAACGGAAAGTGCCCGGGGAGGGGGTGGTACGGGAGGGAAGGGAAGAATTGACAAGGGAGTTGCGGAGGGAGCGGTCTTTGTGGAAGGCAGACATGTGGGGAGATGGGAAGATGTGGCGAGTGGTGGGGTCACGTTGGAGGTGGCGGAAATGGCGAAGGATTATTTGTTGTATTTGCCGGTTGGTGGGGTGAAAGGTGAGGACTAGGGGGACTCTGCCCTTGTTGCGAGTGCGGGGATGGGGAGAGAGAGCAGTGTTGCGGGGTATGGAAGAGACCCTGGTGCGAGCCTCATCTATGGTGGAGGAGGGGAATCCCCGTTCCCTGAAGAGCGAGGACATTTCTGATGCCCTGGTGTGGAACGTCTCATCCTGGGAACAGATGCGGCGTAGGTGGAGGAATTGGGAGTAGGGGATGGAGTCTTTACAGGGGGCAGGGTGGGAAGATGTGTAGTCCAGATAGCCATGTGAGTCAGTGGGTTTGTAGTGTATGTCGGTCAGAAGTCTGTCCCCTGCGATGGAGATGGTGAGGTCAAGGAATGGTAGGGAAGTGTCGGAAATGGTCCAGGTGTATTGGAGTGCCGGATGGAAGTTGGTGGTGAAGTGGATGAAGTCAGTCAGTTGTGTGTGGGTGCAGGAGGTGGCCGCAAAGCAGTCGTCAATGTACCAGAGGTAGAGGTCGGGGATGGGGCCCTGGTACGTATTGAACAAGGATTGTTCAACGTACCCGACAAAGAGGCAGGCGTAGCTGGGGCCCATGCGTGTGCCCATAGCTACGCCTTGTGTTTGGAGGAAATTGGAGGAGTCAAACGTAAAGTTGTTGAGGGTGAGGACCAACTCCGCTAGGAGGAGGAGAATGTCAGTGGCTGGGTATAGGTTGCTCCTCTGGTCGAGGAAGAACCGGAGGGCTTTGAGGCCATCCTGGTAGGGGATGGAGGTGTAGAGTGACTGGACGTCCATGGTGAAGATGAGGGGGTGAGGGCCTAGAGAGTGGAATGCGCGGAGGCGGCGGAGAGTGTCTGAGGTGTCTAGAACATAGGTGGGAAGGGATTTGACCAAGGGGGATAGTATGGAGTCAAGGTATGTGGAGATGAGTTCGGTGGGGCACAAACAAGCAGAGACAATGGGTCTGCCGGGAGAGCCGGGTTTGTGAATTTTGGGGAGAAGGTAAAAACGGGCCGTGCGGGGCTGGGGAACGATGAGGTTGGAAGCTTGGTCGGGCAGGGCGTGGGAATTGATGAAGTCAGTGATGGTGCTAGATATGGTGGCCTGGTGCTTGTCAGTGGGGTCATGGTCCACGGGTAAGTAGGAGGAGGTGTCCGAGAGTTGGCGCGTGGCCTCAGCTTTGTAGAGATCGACGCGCCAGATTACCACGTTGAACAATCCTTGTTCAATACGTACCAGGGCCCCGTCTCCGACCTCTACCTCCGGTACATTGACGACTGCTTTGGGGCCACCTCCTGCACCCACACACAACTGACTGACTTCATCCACTTCACCACCAACTTCCATCCGGCACTCGAATACACCTGGACCATTTCCGACACTTCCCTACCATTCCTTGACCTCACCATCTCCAGCGCAGGGGACAGACTTCTGACCGACATACACTACAAACCCACTGACTCACATGGCTATCTGGACTACACGTCTTCCCACCCTGCCCGCTGTAAAGACTCCATCCCCTACTCCCAATTCCTCCGCCTACGCCGCATCTGTTTCCAGGATGAGACGTTCCACACCAGGGCATCAGAAATGTCCTCGCTCTTCAGGGAACGGGGATTCCCTTCCTCCACCCTAGATGAGGCTCGCACCAGGGTCTCTTCCATACCCCGCAACACTGCTCTCTCTCCCCATCCCCGCACTCGCAACAAGGGCAGAGTCCCCCTAGTCCTCACCTTTCACCCCACCAGCCGGCAAATACAACAAATAATCCTCCGCCATTTCCGCCACCTCCAACGTGACCCCACCACTCGCCATATCTTCCCATCTCCCCCCATGTCTGCCTTCCGCAAAGACCGCTCCCTCCGCAACACCCTTGTCAATTCTTCCCTTCCCTCCCGTGCCACCCCCTCCCCGGGCACTTTCCATTGCAACCGCAAGAAATGCAACACCTGTCCCTTCACCTCCCCCCTCGACTCCATTGAAGGACCCAAGCAGTCGTTCCAGGTGCGACAAAGGTTCACCTGTATCTCCTCCAACCTCATCTACTGCATCCGCTGCTCTAGATGTCAGCTGATTTACATCAGTGAGACTAAGCGGAGGTTGGGTGATCGTTTCGCCGAACACCTCCGCTCAGTCCGCAATAACCTACCTGAACTCCCGGTGGCTCAGCACTTCAACTCCCTCTCCCATTCCCAATCCGACCTCTCTGTCCTGGGTCTCCTCCATTGCCAGAGTGAGCAACACCGGAAATTGGAGGAACAGCACCTCATATTCCGCCTGGGTTGCTTGCGTCCGGATGGCATGAACATTGAATTCTCCCAATTTTGCTAGCCCTTGCTGTCTCCTCCCCTTCCTTAACCCTCGAGCTGTCTCCTCCCATCCCCCTGCCCTCGGGCTCCTCCTCCTCCCTTTTTCCTTCCTTCTCCCCCCCACCCCCCATCAGCCTGAAGAAGGGTTTCGGCCCGAAACGTCACCTATTTCCTTCGCTCCATAGATGCTGCTGCACCCGCTGAGTTTCTCCAGCATTTTTGTGTACCTTCGATCTTCCAGCATCTGCAGTTCCTTCTTGAACACTTGTTCTATTTGATCTTTGATTGTGCACACCAGGTTGGTTGCATTGGTCGACACAGGGCAGACCACGTGAAGGTAGCAATCTCCCACCCCACTTATCCACTAAATACTGAGTTACGTAAACTTGCAATGCGAGAGCAGAAGGCTCAGCCTTTCAAATGGTTTGGTCTGTATTAATATTTGACAGAAACAATAAATGAACATTGACAGCAGGAAGATCAGGCTAGATGAATTTACTGCGGTAAAGTAGTAAGTGCAGAATCTTTAGCACAGGACATTTATTAGTACAGGCTCAAAGGGCCAAATGGCCTCCTCCTGCACCTATTTTCTAAAGCAAAAGTGACATTTGAGTAATGCGCTGTTAAAATGTCTGAGTTACTTGTCTTAGTTTTACAGAGATTTGAACTAACTTTCGTGAGCATGTAGAAAGGACACCCAACCAAAGCCATTGTCATATTTTTGTTAACTGGTGCCATGGAAGGTCAAAGCTCAAATGCAATTTTCACAGGCATGTAATGTAAGATCACTTGAGTGTTCCACTGGGCAGTGCAGACCAATGAAGAATCAGGCACAAAGACACAAAAATACAAGAAATGTTCTTCAGGAATGGCAACATTCCAGTTGGGGCAGAACTGGCAGGTATTTTTTCTGAAAGTTCCATTTGTGGCCTGGCTGTTAAAACTATGTCGTTTTCATACTTAGGTGACAAGTGGACTGGTAACTAATTGCTCAGATTTCCAGAAAACCATTTGCAGTTAAAGCCCAAGACTATATTTTAAAATGATGAATCACAAAAATTATTGTAATAGTATGTACTGTTGAATAATTGGAGTAATATGAGCTGCTTTTTGGTATCCAACGTAAATGTTGAAATTCTCTTCTGATGAGTAAATTAATTGAATTTATGATAATTGCATTGTTCTAACATATTATATTTAATGAAGAACTTGATAGTTACACTGAGTTTATAAAAGCCAAAGAAAGGAATATATTAAAAAATAGTATGTAAAAGCTTGACTATTGAAGTGGATCAGATCAGCATTTTATGGCCATAATAATGCTGTGTTTGACTGAGTGCTTTATCACACAGTAGGTTTCAAAGGTTGCCTTTATATGTGTTACAGCATCTGATGAGCAGAGCTTTTGAAGTATATGTGGCCTTTTCGGCATGCCCCTCGGGAGAGGCTGAATAAACAGCAGTTTAATAAAATATCTAGTTGAAGCAACTGCCATATGAGACATAGAAACATAGAAATATAGGTGCAGGAATAGGGCATTCGGCCCTTCGAGCCAGCACAGCTATTCATATGATCATGATCATCTAAAATCAGTATCCCGTTCCTGCTTTTCCCCCATATCCCTTGATTCCTTTAGCCCTAAGACCTAAATTTAACTCTCTCTCGAAAACATCCAGTGAATTGGCCACCACTGCCTTTTGTGGCAGAGAATTCCACAGACCCCACAACTCTCTGGGTGGAAAAAAAGGTTTCCTCATCTCAGTCCTAAATGGCCTTCCCTTTATTCGTAAACTGTGACCCTGGTTCTGAACACCCCCAACATCGAGATTTTTTTTTCTGTATCTAGTCTGTCCAATCCTTGGAGAATTTTATGTGTTTTTAAAAGATCCCCTCACATCCTAAATTCCAGTAAATACATGCCCAGTCGACCCATTCTTTCATCATATGTCAGTCCCGCCATTCTGGAAATTAACTTGGAATAATACGAGTTGAATTAACAAATCACCAAGACACCATGTCATCAGTCAACACCAACACTGTCCCTCTTGAACTTAATATCCCAAACTAATTCAATTACTTACCAGTGTTTATAGAAAGAAGGCATTTCTTGCTTACAGGTGCTTTGAACATGAGAGCTGAAGATCCAAATGAAGATTATTCATGGAAAAATAAGATAAAGTTAACATTTAGTTTTTCTGAAGTTTTGGCATTTTCAGTTAATTTATCACTTGCTTTTCTCTGTGATTCATGGCCTTCACTTAGACCTTCACTGTAGTCAAGTCAAGTCAAGTTTATTCGTCACATACACATACGAGATGTGCAGTGAAATGAAAAGTGGCAATGCTCACAGACTGTGCAAAAAGACAAAGTACTGTACTGTCATAAAGAAAGGCTTGGAAGGGTATCTTTATGTTTTCCTATTTCTGGTGTTGTGGAAAGTTATCATTATGAGGCCTCTTCCCATCAGGCTGTTGCATCAGTGCCTACAGTAAGCCTACAAGTAACAAACAAATGTGTAGATCACCTCTGAAAAGTACATAGTTACAATACCACCTGTTTTAGTGACTGTGAAATGAAAAAAATGTCATTTAATTAACTGGATCCTGGCAAACCAAATTGGCGAAAAACCAGTCCAGCTTTGGATTACTCTAGCTCGGGGGCCCCCTTAGGCGCGGGGCCCAATTGGGAGCAATCTGTCCAATCGGCTTAAGGCCGGCCCTGATCTCTGGAGAGAAGGAATTGGCGATGTTTCGGGTCGAGACCCTTCTTCAGACTGATGTCAGAGAAGGGGGCGGGACAAAGAAAGAATGTAGGCGAGACAGTAGGACTAGTGGGAGAACTGGGAAGGGGAGGGGATGGAGAGGGAAAGCAAGGGCTACCTGAAGTTAGAGAAGTCAATGTTCATACTGCTGTGGTGTAAACTACCCAAACGAAATATGAGGTGCTGTTCCTCCAATTTGCGCTGGGCCTCACTCTGACAATGGAGGAGACCCAGGTCAGATTGGGAATGGGAGGGGGAGTTGAAGTGCTGGGTCACTGGGAGATCAGCTTGGTCAATGCGGACTGAGCGGAGGTGTGCTGCGAAATGATCGCCGAGCCTGCGCTTGGTCTTGCCGATGTAGAGAAGTTGACACCTGGAACAGCGGATGCAGTAGATAAGATTGGAGGAGGTGCAAGTGAAGAATTCTTGACCTCACCTGGAAAGACTGTTTGGGTCCTTGGATGGATTCGAGGGGGGAGGTAAAGGGACAGGTGTTGCATCTCCTGTGGTTGCAGGGGAAAGTACCTGGGGAGTTACATAGAGTGACATAGAAAATAGGTGCAGGTGGAGGCCATTCGGCCCTTCGAGCCAGCACCGCCATTCATTGTGATCATGGCTGATCGTCCCCAATCAATAACCCGTGCCTGCCTTCTCCCCATATCCCTTGTTTCCACTAGCCCCTAGAGCTCTAGCTAACTCTCTCTTCAATCCATCCAGTGATTTAGCCTCCACTGCCCTTTGTGGCAGGGAATTCCACAAATCCACAACTCTCTGGGTGAAAAAGTATTTTCTCACCTCAGTCTTAAATGGCCTCCCCTTTATTCTAAGACTGTGGCCCCTGGTTCTGGACTCGCCCAACATTGGGAACATTTTTCCTGCATATATACTGTGGCATATACTGTAGGACATACAAGTGATCGAAAGCATGATCGTAGCCTGAAGAAAATCATCAAGGTAAAACAGGTAGATAGCAGAGACCTTTGAGGAGAGAATTTCACAGATGATGATGCAGCTGCCAATGATGGAAGAATTATGGTGATGATCAGTACCGTATCTCAGAGGTTTATAAGACAGGAGGGGATTACAACCTGTACCATTGTATGACTGCACAGTTCCACGGTGCAAGACTGTGGAATTTGAAAATGATGATAATTGTAAAATTGAGATAGTGCTGAGCAAGGAGCCAGTGTAGGCCCTATAAAACAAACTGAAATGTATTTACACTGTGACTTTAAGTCCACAGGATGTGTTGTGATTTGAATCATAGTCACTATTGTAAAGCAGGAAGCAAAATGCAAATGGGGATAATAAACTGAAATTGTCAGTAATACTGCAGAAAGAAACAGTTAAAATATGAAGTCAACAACCTTCCATCAGATCTGGATTATATCGAAGATGTAATACATTTTAAGGAATGACTGAAAGGTGGGGTTGGTGGAAGGGAAGGAAGAATGAGCAAAAGGAGAGTCTGTAAATGGGTGGAAGGTAGGAGAGAGAAAATAATGCAAAGGAAGGCTATTTAGGATGATGATGGTGGACAAACAGATAAACATAAAAACAGGGTTAGAGGAGGTATAAATGGGAATAACAATAACATCATTGAAGTTTCTGAACTCAGTCCTGTCCAGAAGGATGTAACTGAAAGCTAATAGGAATAGCTAAAAAGATATTTTAAATGTGCATTATCTTGTGAGTACAAGAAAATCTCCCTAACCTGGTAAAATAACGTAACATTTAAGAGATATATCTCCTGGTTAAATTCAGCATTATGAGCTAATGAAGTAATCGTCTAAATTTTTGTATTCTCTAACACATGAATATGTTTATTCTCCCCGGAGTGGTTCTTTTTAATTATTTACACTGGACACTAACTCCAGTTTAGGAGATCATAGGAAATGTTAACAGCAAAAGTTGAACTGCTACATGAATTGAAATTGAAAAACACTCATGTATATGTTCAGATATACTTTGTGTTAAAAGCATGGATTCAGAATTTCTTATGCTTAAATTTAGAATTGAAATAAAACAGCTCATATCAATAGAGGTGTGCAGCATTACACTTTACAAAAAAATACATGTGGTTTTGATATTCTCACATCAGCTTCACCAATACTGAACATTAAGAGACCATATTTCAATATATTTACCTTTCTTGGGTGACATAGTGGCGCAGATGCAAGAGCTGCTGCCTCGCAGTACCAGAGACCCGGATTTAATCCTGACTGAGTGCTGTCTATGTGAAGTTTGCATGTTCTCTCTGCGACCACATCGGCTTCCTCCAGGTTCTCTGGTCTCCTCCCATATCCCAAAGACATTAGTTTAATTGGCCTTGTAAATTGGTATTACAGAGAACTAGTGTGAACGGGTGATCGATGGTTGACGTGGACTCGGTAGACTGAAGGGCCATGTCTATGTTGTATCTTTCAATCAATCAATCAATTAATAATGCAAACAACTAAATTACTGAGTAGTAGTTTTCCACTCATTATGCTTTTTACATTGCAATGAGAGGATATTACACCCAGTGTTTCTGCTAATAATACTGTAAAGCAACCTATAAAGGCACCCGGACAGATATAAGGTTAGTGGAGTGCGGTCAAATTGTTAACCATTGTGCAAAATCATGATCATTGATAGTGATTAAGAATACTAGTATCAATCGGTCAGATGGTTACATAAAAGTGAGTGGAGAAGTGAGATGGACAAACAGAACAGAGCTTAGGTTGATTGACTTTTCCAGGCTACAAAAACTTAGTGTCTTAATATTGGTAGAGTAAACTAAATGATTGTCAATGATTCGGTCTTGATTTTCCCATTTGCAAGATCTAAGTGTTGCTGGCCAGACCAGCATTTATTGTGCATCTGTAATTGCCTGAGAGACAGAGGTGTTGAGCTGCCTTATTGAATTACTGCTGTCCATGTGATGTAAGTTTAGTTTAGTTTATTGACACGTGTACCAAGGTACAGTGAAAAGTTTTTGTTGCGTTGTAACCAGTCTGAGGAAAGACAATACATGATTACAATCAAGCCATCCACAGTGTACAGATACATGAAAAACTGAATAACATGAATAATGTTTAGTACAAGATAAAGCCAGTAGAGTTCGATTAAAGATAATCCAAAGGTCTCCAATGAGATTTAGCTTAGTTTAGTGATACAATGAGGAAACAGGTCCTTTGGCCCATCAAGTCCACACTGACTGGCAATCCCCACACATTAACACTATCCTACACACACTAGGGACAATTTACACCTGTACCAAGCCGATTAACTGACAAACCTGTACGTCTTTGGACTGCTAGAGGCAACCGAAGATCTTGGAGTAAACCCACGCGGTCACAGGGAGAACGTACAAACTCCATACAGACAGCACCCATAGTCAGAATTGAACCCGGGTCTATGGCACTGCAAGCACTGCAAGGCGGCAACTCAACCGCTGCGCCACCGTGCTGCCGATGGTGATAGTAGTTGGTAGGTAGTAGTTCAGGACTGTTCCCGATTTGTGGTAGGATGATTCAATTGCCTGATAACAGCTGGGAAGAAATTGTCTCTGATCTGGAGATGTGCGTTTTCACACTTCTATACCTTTTGCTCAATGGGAGAGGGGAGACGAGACAGTGTCCAGTGTGCAACATCCTTGATTATGCTGCTGGCCTTGCTGAGGTAGTGCGAGGTATAAATGAAAATGGAAGGGAAGTCGGTTTGTAGTAGGTCCTTCCACAGTACTGCACTGCACTGTACAGAAGCATATTCCAGCATTCAGAGCCAGGAGTGATGAAGGACTAGTGATATATTCCCAAGACTTCCATTTGTAATATTGTCGCAGAGACTTGGTTGGATTTGGACTGATGTTTATAAATGACGATTGCAGAAATGGACGTTTGTAGAATTGAAGTATTTAAGATGGATAGGCACATAGATGGAATAACCAATTTCCTTTGGTGTGGATATCTGGTATTGAGGGAATGTGACATTAAAATTAGAGTTAGTGCACTTGGGATTAAGTTGGAGGATACATCGAAGCAAGGGTGTCATGAAAATTGAAGGCTTCTTGTTAAAAAGTTATTGAAACCAGACCAATTAGAATCTTAAGAACTAAGTTTAGTTACTTTTTTGTTTTCAGCAAGAGTATTAAGGATTAAAAAATTGAGGTAGAAGCTGCAGTGGAGGTGCAGATAAAATTTATTACAGTGGTTTGGAAATTCATATCAACGCTGTACTGTTTTCTGAATCTCAGGTATGTTATTCCCAGAGGATAATGTGTTTACAATACCTTCTAGATGGAATTGAATCTTTCCAGAAATCGGACCAGGTACTGGGAGTCACAAATCCACCTGATGCCTTTTCTATGTTGAATATGCAGATCCCATGTATCTGGAGAAGCTCTGGTGGTGTTGGGGCATTTATGATCTTGAGTATTCGCAGAAATAAGCATGTTTTGTAAGCATTGCTGGGATTTGCGGTTGATGAATCATTGGCATCCCCACCTTAGGACAAATGAGGTTTAGCAGAGTAGAGCAACAGTCTTTGTATATCTAATTTCCCATCATACTTTATTGATCCTGGTTTATTGACCATCTTTATATGCGTTTCTGGTTAAAGAGATAGGCAGTTGTCCATTCTCTCAATAATGCCTCAGCAGTTTAGTTTAGTTTAGTTTAGTTTAGAGATACAGCGCAGAAACAGGCCCTTTGGCCTACCGGTTTTGCGCCGACCAGCGATCCCCACACGTTAACACTATCCTACACACACTTGAAACTAGGGACAATTTTTACATTTATCAAGCCAATTAACCTACAAACCTGTACATCTTTGGAGTGTGGGAGGAAACCAAAGATCTCAGAGAAAACCCACGCAGGTCATGGGGAGAACGTACAAACTCCGTACAGACAGCATGTGTAATGGGGATCGAACCCGAGTCTCCGGCGCTGCATTCGTTAAAGGCAGCAACTCTACCGCTGTGCCACCATTCCAATTGCAATTTGAAGTAAAGTAGAATGTTTTATGAGCTTGAAAGTGAGAGAAACACTTGGAGAAACAGTCAGACTAGTGGCACATGTGTGAAAAATCTCACTGCAGGGAAATCATGTCCCTTGAATATTTAGAGTGATAAATTGGATGTTTGATATTGACATACTTGCGGCGTTTAAAATCGAAAGCATTAAATGTAAACAGTGAATTCATTTACATATCATGTTCCAACTTGAATCACAGTTGCTCTTTAATTAATTTATGAATGAAAATATTCCTTACCTTAACCAAAACTTCTCCCGATCCCTCCCTAACTCTTTATATTTCCTGCTTCAATTATTTATACGAGTTGTCTTGAAAAGAAGTGCAAGTGCTGCCTCACAGCTCCTGAAAGCAGGGTTCAACCATGACCTCTGGTGCTGGCAGTACAGAATTTTCACATTTTCCTCATGTCTGTGTAGACTTCCTCAAGGTGCTCCATTTTCCTCCTCCATTTCAAAAAATGTGTATATTTGATGTTAAAAAGTGCCCCATCAGTTTCCCATTAAATCTTTCCTCTCTCACCTGAAACCTATGCCCTCTGGTTCTTGATTCCTCTACCCTGGGATAAAGTTGGAGATTTGGGGCGAATAAATTGGCTTAGAGAACAATTAGTGTAAAAATGGGTGCATAAAGGTTGGTGCATCTGAAGAGTATGTTTCAGTGCTGTGACCGTATGGCTAAGTACTCCCTGTACCAAACCATTTCATGCACGAATAACTATTTATGCAAAAATATTTATTTCATCTTCTCTTCTTACACAGTGAGCACAAATTAAAATTAATCATTCCGTACCGCAGAATAACGGTAAATGTTTATATCGACACAAAATACCACAAATGTGGAAAGCCATTGCTCTGCAAAACAAAATATCTCTCAATTTGGGAACCCTGTGCCCTTATTATGAAAGCCAAATTATTTTATTTTTCTGTATCTATGAGCAATACCTCCTATCATCTCATTTACCCAATCATTTATTCTGTCATGGAAAGATTATGCAGATTCTTCACCCCCAACCCCATCCAGATCCCCTCAACCCCCACACAACATAATCATAGCCAGCTACCAGATACTGTCCTGATTTTATAGACTACATTAGTAATCCTCAATTCTCATGAAAAGGTTGGTCATATAGTACCAGTAGTTCAGGGGCCATCATATTTCACACAGCATTCAATTACTGCTTTGTGTACTTAGCTTTGTAACCTTCAACTCCTTCCTAATTAGATATTTATCTTACTCTTTATTGAAGATGTTAATCAATGCAGCATTAACTACTTTATCTGGGAATCGATGGCACATAATTCAGTAATCTGTGGGAGTAAAGTCTGATTATTTTACATCTTGCTTCAGGCTTGCCTGTTTTATACATTTGTCCTCTAAGTTTTTATTCACTGCATAAGATGAAAAAAACTTATTTGCATGCAAATTACAATATACAGTTTTCTGTATTTTTATCAAAAAAGCTAACTCAGTTTACTATAATTTCTACAGAAGGTATCTAACCTGCTAGATATTTCTATGTGCCGATCTATGTACTAACTTCAATTCATAATATCATTTTTATTAGTGGAAAGTGGTAGATTTTAAAACAAGACCAAGATATTCTTACAGATAATGGAGGGTTGGGGTTTAATAATGCCCTATTGACACTTTGACATGTTGGCTATAAGCACAAGAACACATTTTCCCTTGCTCATTGTCAGATTGCAGCATGGTATTCCAATGAGAAGCTCAAGATTCACAACACTAGGTTGATTGGTAGATGGTTGAATAGTCCAGAGATGAAAAGATAAAATGTGTGAGGAGGATAGACGAGGTATGTTGTGAAGCCAGAGAACATGATATAGGAGGTGGAAGATGAGGAATGGGTGAAAATCCAAGTAGGGAACAGGGAAGAGGGGGAAAAAAGTAGGTGGGTGGTGGGGAGGGGGTAGATTAGGGGTCTGTTTGTATGTTAGTTACCTATAACTATAATTGGAGAATTGAGTGGGTTATGTTCCCTCAGCGGAATGAGGTGTTGTTCCATAGTTAGCCTGTCGCCACATTCTGGCAATGGAGGGGTCCCAGGACAGAAATTTCAGTATAGGAATGGGGACATGGGGAGGGGAGTTCAAATAGTTTGCAACTGGAAGGTCCAATAGGCCCTGACAGACAGTCCAGCTCCACTTCTATTCCAGCTTTCTATCCCCCCCCCCCCCCTCACGGATATCTATAACGGGTGACATTGCAGTAATCAGTGGATGTGCTGTTGAAAACTGCATCAACCAGGTAACATAAACCCTGTTTTATATTTCATCACTTTTGCTCCAATCCATCTTTTTCCCTTCCTTGCCTCACCAAATACAGTTTCAGTGGATAATCAGACAAAGCCAGACAAGAATCAATTTTTTTTACAGCATGGTGAATATATTCATAGAACAGAATATCATGGCAACAAAGGATATCAATCATTGCAAAGACGTTGCTATTCTTGCACATGATAGCTTATTAGAGTACAGAGTTCTAAATATGTGCCAATTGTTCTACTGTAATTTCCTGTTAGAAAATAATACGCACTTCCCACGTATCACATTTTGTTTTCATTTTAAAGTAATTAGAATTAACATGCAGTACTTATTAACATGGAAGATTTCCCAGGACACTTTACAGAGAGTGGAGAAGTGAAATAGCTGAACGCAATGGATCTGAGCTGTGGAGGAGAAATTAAGTAGGGTGACTATGTGGTTGCCTGAAAATGTAAATTTTAAAGGTGGAGAGAACGGTAATGAGAAAATGAGCTTTGGACAAATAGTTCTTAAAAATTCAGTCAAGGAAGGTAATGCCTTGATTATCATTAGAGGGAAATGAAAAAGAAAAGCACAAAAGGGCCAAAATCCGAAGAGTAAAAAATGCAATGGCAAAATCTTAAAGGTACTGGAATTGGAATGAAATAGCGCAGAGACGACCCTTCAACCTACCGTGTCCACATCCACCAGCAAGGACCCAATTTTTCTATCCCATCTCCATCAACCTGATCATCCTTTGCCATCTAACTTGTCACACCAGGTATTTTGGCAACTAGTTAATCTTTGGCATGCAGCAGGATATTGGAGCACATGAGGAAATCATGGCTTCTTCATGAGAAACTCTCCATGCAGACAACACCAGGGCTCAGAATCGAAGCGGATTTCCAAAGCTGTAAGGCAGCAGCATTAACATCCATGCCACTGTGCCACTCAAAGTTGAAGTAGAGCCAGAAAATAATGAAATAATCAAGCAGCATTAATGGAGAGAGAAAAGCAATTGGCTTTTTGAATCGATCATTAGTGTGGAGACATTGGAAATAGTATTTGGGGCAAAGGGTTCCACCAGTTCGTATTCACATTGGTCCACAACCAGAAGTCTTTCCATCACAGACATTATGAGCAATCCATCAATCAGGGCTCCATCAAATGGGCCACAGAGTCATCCAGAAAGAATGAATGAATGAATGAATGAATGAATGAATGAATGAATGAATGAATGAATGAATCTCTTTATTGTCATTGCACATGGTACAACAAAATTGAAAAGTCAATTCCACGGTGCGATTCACAAGAGCAATTTTAAATATATAAGAAAAAGTAAAAATATATACATATTTAAAAAAAAAAAAAAAAATTACAGATAAATAACAATAGCAGCTGAGGTAGAACCATTCAGTTGAATGTGAGTGTTATTTCTTATTTTGCATTGTTAAGTTCACGTATGGCTATGGGGTAGAAGCTGTCTCTGAGTCTGTTTGTGTGAGTTTTGAAAGACCTGTAACGTCTGCCAGAGGGCAGCGGGTGGAACAGGTTGTGTCCAGGGTGGGAAGGGTCCTTCAGGATGTTGGCTGCCCTGCCAAGGCAGCGAGAGCTGAAGATGTCCTTCAGGGAAGGCAGTGGGCAGCCAGTGATTTTTTGTGCGGTGTTGATGACCCTTTGAAGGGCTCTCCTGTCCGCTGCAGAGCAGCTGGCATACCATGTGGTTATACAGTACGCCAGCACACTCTTGATGGAGCAGCGGTAGAAGGACACCAGCAGCTTCTCCTCCAGTTGTTTTCCCTGTGGATCCTCAGAAAGTAGAGTCGCTGCTGGGCCTTCTTGACTGCTGTGGTGGTGTTTGTAGTCCAGGAGAGATCCTCCGTAATTTGTGTGCCCAGGAATCTGAAGTCTGAGACCCTTTCCACACAGTCCCCATTGATGAATAGGGGTTTGGGGGCTGCACTGTTCTTATGGAAGTCTATGATAATTTCCTTTGTTTTTGTGGTGTTTCGGATGAGGTTGTTGTCTGAACACCACGCTGCCAGTCATTGGACTGTGGGCTGTCTCATCTCCTCCTGCGAAGTAAAGTAATTGAGGAGTTTCACTTGGGGCATTTGGCATTGTTCGCATGAAAGCAGCAACTTAGAGTGTTGCTCTATTGGGCCTATGTTGACAAATATTTGAAAGAGCTAGTCAGGAAATGCACAGTCTGTCTAAGACCTCAGTTTGCATCTAATAGGTCGACCATTACTATTTATGAAATGCCCACACCTTTTAAATACTGTCAGCAACTCTGCCTTCACCAATATATGAGGAGGCAATTTGGCCTTTCATGCCCCTCCTGGTTGACATGAATGCCACTAACCTAATCCCATTTTGGTCCATAATCTTGCAGGTCACAGTTCTTCAAATACATCCCTGAGTACTTTCTTTCTCTGATAATTCTGCACCATCCTTGCAGCGAGCTCCCCGTCGTTCCCATCTTACAGGCGGAAAAATATTCATCATCTCTTCTCTAATTTCTCTGCCAATTCTTTCAAGTCTATATTTTAATCTTTTTTTTACTCCTCCTGCTGAAGGAGTTCATTAGACTACTATGTGAATTGTGTGGGTGATTTCCTGGTGTTGATACATGGCCATTTAAACTGGATAGAGGTAATGCATGTTGAGTCTTACACCATCACTAAACATAGTGTAGAAGAACTCAAATCCATTTATATGACACATGGTCTTCCCAAGGACATTGTATTCAGTCCACAACTTCATTCATTTCAACTTGAGATGAAATGGGATCAAATGTTGCTTCATGTTTCCTTATCATCCAGACTCAGACAGAGAAGCTGAGAGCTCAGTGCCTATCATGAAAGAGCTACTAAACAAGTGTGTCATGCAAGGCAGATCAGGTCTTACCATGAAGCATTTACTCCCAGATTTTTCTTCTGAGCTGCAAATCAATGCTGCTTACTGTGACCTGATGTACTCCTGCATAACTGCTGAAGCACAGAAAAGTTAGCACATATGTAAAAGAAATGGAGAAAACTTCCTTCAGCAGGAAGAGTAAAAAAATAGATTAAAATATAGACTTAAAGTAATTGTCAGAAAGAAGGGAGAAGAGATGAATATTTTTTGTTTGCCTGGAAGATGGGAGGGGCCTGGAACACACTGCAAGACAAAAACTTTATCAGAAAAATAAAGTACTGGTTTGTGTATTTGAAGAGCTGTGACCTGCAGGATTATGGTCCAAAATGGGATTACGTAGGTGGCATTTATATCAACCAGGTGGGACATGATAGGCCAAATTATTTCCTCCTGTGTTGGTGGATGCAGAGTTGCTTATTTAAAAGGTGTGTAGGCAAGCATTTGAATTGTCTACCCATCGGAGGCTATGCACCAAGTGATGGGAGATGGGATTAATACAGATGGGTGGAAACATTAAAGTAACTGACCAAATTATCTGCTTTCAATTATTGTAGGGATATGAGATAAGGCAAAGTAATAGTTCTTTGAAAGAAAATATGGAGGGACCATTCCCCAGAAATGAAAATCATTTTATTCATTCACGTCTAATATATTTTCACAGCCTTCTTAAAAATCAGAAACAATTATGTAGAATTGACATCATTCATGGGTTTTTGGAGCACTGAAAATATTTGGACTGAAAACTCTGTATTCAAAGACTTGACCCAATCATTCCTCCTCCTTCTTGCTTCTATCGGGCAAAAGCTACAGAAGCTTGACAGCGTGCAGTCCAGACTTAGGAATAGCGTTTTCACCTCTTATATCAAGCTTCTGAATAGTCCTTCCATAAGTCAAGTCAAGTCTAGTCAAGTCACTTTTATTTCTATAGCACATTTAAAAAACAACTCTCGTTGGCCAAAGTGCTTTACATTGGTGGAGGTACTAACGTTATGCAACATTGGTTCATAGATTAAGTATATACATAAATACATACATATAGCCCTCCCTCAGGGGACATCAAGAAAGGCTTGAGAGTAAAGATAAGTTTTAAGTCTCGACTTAAAGGATTTGATGGACGGGGCAGTTCTGATGGGAAGAGGGATGCTGTTCCACAGTCTAGGAGCTGCAACCGCAGAGGCGCGGTCGCCCCTGAGCTTATGCCTAGACTCGGCCGATCTGAGGGACCTGGAGGTGGTGTGGTGTGTAAGCAGACTTTTGATGTATGTGGGTGCAAGCCCGTAAAGGGCTTTGTAGACATAAAGAAGGATCTTGAAATTTATTCGGAACTGCACAGGAAGCCAGTGGAGAGAGGCCAGAATCGGGGTGATGTGGTCCCTTTTTCGGGTGCCCGTCAGGAGACTCGCTGTGGCATTTTGGACCAGTTGCAGGCGGGACAGGGAAGATTGGCTGATGCCAGTGTAAAGGGAGTTGCAGTAATCTAGGCGGGAGGAGATTTGTTGGATGATCTTTTCACGGTCATCAAACTGGAGGAAGTGTTTTATTTTTGCTATCGTCCGAAGCTGGAAGAAGCTAGCTTTTACCACGGCATTGACTTGTTTGTCAAATTTCAATGCTGAGTCAAATATCACACCAAGGTTTTTGACGTGAGGTTTGAGTAATGGGGTAAGGCTTCCAAGGCTGCCTGCTATCATTTTGATTGATTGAGGGGCCGAGAAGGATGACCTCAGATTTACTCTCGTATAGTTGGAGGAAGTTCTGGGCCATCCAACACTTTATATCTTCGAGGCAGTGGATAAGGTTAAGCAGATTTGATCAGTTTTTGGGCTTCAGGGGGAGATAGAGTTGTGTATCGTCTGCATAGCAATGGAAGGAAATGCCGTGCCTTTTAATGACTTTGCTTAAGGGGAGCATATACAGGGAGAAGAGAATGGGGCCAAGGATGGAACCTTGTGGAACCCTGCAGCAGCGACTAGCTGGGGAGGAGAAAGAGTTGCCTCTGTTAGTAGAGAAACTCCTATCTTTGAGGTAAGAGATGAACCAGCTCAGGGCAGTGCCATCAATACCAACCCCATACCGGAGACGGTCAATTAGGATGGTGTGGTCGACAGTGTCAAATGCTGTGCTGAGGTCGAGAAGGAGCAGGATTGCACAGTCGCCGGAGTCAATGGTGAGCAGTAGGTCATTATGTACCTTCAACAAGGCAGACGCTGTGCTGTGGTGGGCCCTGAAACCTGATTGGAAAGTTTCCAAGCTAGGGTACTGCCCGATTCTCCTCTACCCCATTGCAGACATTGGACTTTATGGAACCAATGCATTCCAATGCTGAGAACTATATTCTGCACTCTGTATCTTCCCCTTGTACTGGAGTTTGACGTGATTGTATTTATGTACCATATTGATGTATGGTATGTCGATCTATTTGGTTAGCATTCAAAACATTGTTTTTCATTGTACCTTGGTACATGTGACAATAATAAATCTAAACCTACATTTTGGGGAATGGAAACATTGATGTAACATCCAAAATATAGGAACTTTAACAACACAACATTCTTTCAATACCAAGGTATTGGACTGAATGGCATATTTTCAACTCTTCAAGTCAATTGAGTAATTGCCGAGAGTGCCACTGAATTCCCATTTATATTCTCTGTACTGATATTATTCTAAGGGACTTTTTTATTTATCAGTACTCTAAGAATTTATTTGTTCTTGCACCTTTAGCATTGACATATCTCCTTTGCTCGTAGTACTCTGAATTACAGGCCCTGAAATCTTACCTGTAGTGACTGTTGAACACAGTCATTAACGGGCACATTAACAGCACCAACAAGCAGGTGGTTGGTGCTATTCTGCTGATGGTCATCAAGGTATTAAATTATAATCTGGTATCTATCATCTTGGTTATGTGCCGGCATGCATTTCAACTCAAGATCTTCATTAACTCTTTTATCCCACTCTTTCCAATGACACAGTTTTCTATCAAAACTAGGTAGTATTTATTCCTGGTGATGTAAATTTATACAGATATGTTGTGGTAATTACTTAAGATGCCTCCATTTATTTCCATTTTCATGTATGTTTAATGCAAAACTAAAATAAACCAGTTGTTGGAAATCTAGAGTAAAAGTGAAAGAATATGGTGAAAACTGGAATCAACCTAAAATGTCAACTGTTTTCTGAAATGCTGCACTACTTGAGCATTTCTCATATTTTCTGCTTTTATTATCTGCTTTTATTTTATGATGCTTCAGTCTAATGAGGATGTTATTACAGTTGCAATCTATTAATTTGTAACAGTCAGTTACAATTAGTCAGTTGCATGCATGTGATGTTAAAATCTATTCTGATGGCAATTAGTAAAGCTGCAACCTTACTTTGGTATTTTTCATACTTGAATTTAGATGTGCGTGAAGTATGAAACAAGATTATTTCATGTGATTGGCTGATTTTCATTCACTATAATGATCAGATTACTGTTTCTTCACATTGATAAGATATAAAGAGATAATCATATTTTGATTATCAGTTTGTCAAAAAATTAAATTATAGGTGTATCCCCATATTTACTTATTTTGTCCAATGGATGTTGAATCTTAGAACTGGTGATTATCTCTAACAACAGTAACTGAAGAATTTTAATTGATTAAACAACCAGAGAATGGTTTATACCTGGCTGGAATATGATGGAAATGGCAGCAGTTATCCTTGTTATTGAGCAGTATTCCTGCATGTAGGTTGAATCTTGGCAAATCATGTATATACAATTGTGGGTGATGGGAATCACAGCTGAGCCCTTATCCATGCCTGCACACATGCTTTGCAAATAGGCTGAAGGCTTAAGCAAAAAGCAAACTGTTGAAATAACTCAATGGGTCAAACTATTGGAATGCAAAGGGATGGACCTGAGTTCGTCCAGCAATTTTTTTCTCCAGATTCCAGCAGCTGCAGTCTGTTGTGTCTTCAGGCAGAAGCTTTATTCAGGTTCATGTCATAGGAGCAGAATTAGGCCATTCGGTCCATCAGGTCTACTCTGCCATTGAATCATGCCTGATCTATCTTTTCCTCTCAACCCCATTCTCCAGCCTCGTCTCCACGAATCTGACAATCTCTGCCCTAAAAATAGCCAGTGGCCTCCACAGCTGTCTGTGGCAATGAATTGTACAGATTTCTCACTGTCTGCTAAATAAATTCCTCATCATCGATACATAACTAAAACTCAGATCTTGTTATCTTCCAGTTTGCGAGGTCTTTCTATTTGTGCAAAAACAGTATGCGATAGTAACAATGCAAAACAGTGCGCAGATTACTCTTCTCCTGTCAGTCCCCGGGAAGGTCTGCCCCTTCCTGCGCCATCGCGTCTTTACTAGAGCTGACGGAGGTCTCCAACCGGACACAATTTTCGGAGGGACTGGAAGCGACCCAGCCCGGCCCAGCCCAGCCCGGAGTCAGAGATGTCGCCGATGTTGCCCAACGGAAAGTGGAGACTCTGAACCCGGCGGAGGAGAACGACCAGCGACCAGCGCCCGCAGTAAGTCCACAATACGCCGCCAGCTCCAGCCCTTTCTCTCTGGTCCCCCTCACTGGCTCCTGTCCCCTTCCCCATGATATCCCCCTCTCCCCATGGCACTTCCCCTGTCTTTTCTCTGCGCTCTTCCCCCCCGCCCACACACCCCTTTCCCACCACAACCCACCCCGCCCGCACCCCCCCTCCCCCCACAATGCCTCTTCCACACACCCATCCCCCCCACAACCCCCCCGCCTACCCCCCGCCCACACACCTCTCCCCCCACAACCGCATCGCCCACACATCCCCCATCCCTGCACAATCACCCCGCCCACACACCCCCACAACCCCTCGCCCCCACCCCTAAAGTCTATGCCTTTATTCCTACTAACAAAATGGATGACTGCACACTTTGCTACGCGGTATTCCATCTGCCACTTCTTTGCCCATTCTCCTAACCTGTCCAGAGTCCCTATTTTTTCTACACTACCTACACCTCCACCTATCTTTGTTTCATCTGTAAAGTTGGCCACAAAACCTTCATCCAAATCATTGATATACTGTACATCATGAAGAGTAGTGGCTCCAGCACCGATCCCTGTGGAACACCAATAGTCACTGGCAGCCAACCATGAAAAGCCACCCTTTGCCCTCTGCCATTCAGCCAACCTCTATCCATGCTAGTATTTTTCCTCCAATACTATAGGTTCTTGTCTGCTTTCGCAGCCTCATTTGCGGCACCTTATCAGGCATTCTGAAAATCCAGGTGACGTGTACAACATCCACTGACTCTCTTTTGTCAATCCTGCTCTTTGCTTCCCCAAATCCGACTGTTCTTACCCTAAGTTATAGATCCGTTTCTCTTCTCCCATCTAAATTTGGGCAACAACGAGACAGTTGAGATTAATCGAGGAATAAATGGACTATGTAATTTAGCCATTCACTGATTAAGGTTGCTATGCCAAGAGAGGATCCCCAAAACTGTTTCACCGCACTTGGTGTTCTTACGGTAGCTTCCCATTTAGCTTGTCTTCAAATAGCATCAGTACTGTTGAAATAAAGCTGAATTTGCACATTGTGTATTCCTGATAAGAAAAGGATCAATTGGGAAAATTGATCCCAGAAGGGCAGTATTTGTTTAACTGTATGCAATGGCATTTTTCTGAGTTAACATTGTCAAGGTTAATGTTATTTCTGTTCATTAGCTTTGTGAATGCTTTCAGCAAGAGGTTTTGTTGAACCAAGTATAAATAGTTTGTTTATATTAATGCTTTTCCTAGAATCTTTTATCATTTCTCAGTTTTTATTGCTTAAGGACTTCACAATATTTTAGTATTGAAGAAATGCAACTTTTTTCAAATCTAACTTTGAGAGTGCAACTGCAAGAAAAATTTAGAGTAACCTCGCAATAGGTTTATTATGAGAATATAGAAACATGCCAATATGGTAGTTCTATCTATCTATCTATACTATTACTAAAACTCTCATCTTGTCCTCTTCCGATTTGCATTGTTTTAAAATTTGCGCAAAAATGGTACCCTATATTGCTAGGATTTTTCCGCCACCTTACTCACCGTTCTCTGCCCCAAGCGCACCAAGTTTTGTTCCTATCGGTGAAATATTAGAAAAGTTATTGGTCTATTATTCGCCGGGACGGCGACGCCCCTTCCGGCACCCGCTATCGCTCACCGGGGTGAGGAGAATAAAATCCCGGAGGCTGTGCTGAGTCCGTGAGCAGGTCCAGAAGCCGCCCGTCCAGAAGCTGCCAGCCCACCGGCGCCGAGAATAAAGCTGAAGGAGCGGTGTGTGGGCTGTGTTTGCGGGCGGGGGCGGGCTGTGTTCGCGGGCGGGGGCGGGCTGTGTTCACGGGCTGGGGCTGTGAGCGCGACAGGCGCTGGGGATGGGAGCCGCTGAGTGAGTCCGGAGTCAGGTCCTGGAGCTGGTGAGTGCGGTCAGAGCCGGGGCTGGGAACCGGTGAGCACACACACCCCCCTATCACACACCCCTCTCCCCTACACCCCCCTCCCCTACACCCTCCCTCCCCTACTCCCCCTCCTCCTACACCCCCCTCCCTCACACACCCCTCCCTCACACACCCCTCCCTCACAACCTCCTCCCCCACACCCTACACCCCCCTCCCTCACACACCCCTCCCCACACCCTCTCCCCCACACTCCCCCTACCACCCACACCCCCCCTCCCACATACACCCTCTCCCCACACACCCCCCCTCCCACATACACCCTCTCCCCACACACCCCCTCCCCCACACACCCCCTCTCCCCCCACCCCCTCACCCCCCCACTCCCCCCTCCCCCCCCCCCCTCTCCCCCACCCCCCCCCCCCTCCCCCACCCCCCCCTCCCACCCCCCCCCCCCCCCCTCCCCCCCCCCCCCCCCACCCCCCACCCCCCCCCCCTACCCCCCTCCTCCCCCCACCCCCTCCCCCCCCCACCCCCCCCCTCCCCCACACGCCTCACTCCCCCACTCACCCTCCCCACCAGCCCCGACAAGCCCCGCCTGAAGCCGTCCCCTCCCCCAGCTACAGAACGCTCCCGCCGTTGCGTTGGGGAACAGGTGAGTGGTGGAATATTGCATTGGGCAATGGGTTGTGTTGAGGGACCTGACCTCCCGTGTGACTGGGACCCAACGGGTCCCACAGTCTAGTTTTAACTAAATACATGTCTTCTAATATCACGTTAATATTTCACTTATGTGTTCAATAGTTAGGCACTGAAATTATTTTTAAGAACTTTTGACACATAGAAGTGACAAACCTGCATATTTGTGATGGATCGACTGTGATTTACAAACAAAAGATGCTATATTTATCATCTTTAGTGCTGGCTTGGAAAAATATCTGTGTGGCTCACATACTGTAGTTAGTAAAAATGCATGAGAGTGTCTAAGTATCTTTATGTTGTCAGACCGCACGGAAATACAAATGAAACTGTGACAGTGAAGGATCTAAATGATTCAGTCATAAAATATAACGGTAAGAGCTGGAAAGGAGGCTTGTGGGAATAGTGACGCCATTGCCTGTTTACAGCAATATGATGTCACTGGAGAGGAGATGAGAGAATAAAACTAGAAAGCTTGTTCAAAACACTGCATAAATGTAATTAAGCAGAGAGTTGGAGTGAATTTCCACTACACTGACATCAACTATTTAAAACTGGACGTCAGTCCTTTCCCACTACACTGGCGGTATCAGGCTGATAACATTTATATAATCACAATGGAATTTGAAGTGGTGTGTCTTTTTAAATCTATTGACAAAACCATACAATGATGTTCATTTACTTTTAGCTAATGGAAATCAATGATAGTGATCTTGGAATGATAGTGAGACAAATCAGCTGTGGGTTCCTGAATTCTCAGAATACTTGCTAATACTGCATTCTTTCATTCCCTCCAAAAATGCAGCTTTGTTTCATGACTAATTGTAATTTAAAATTCCATTTATTGCACTGATGGTATTTTCAAAACCATACGAAGGAAATGGAAACCTACCCTTCTAAAGTATGCTGAGCAGTCAACTATTGGATGTCAGCAAGGTTAAGTTTCCACTTTCTGCATACCCACATAAAAATATCCAGCAAAATTGTTGCAACAATACAATGAACAGTCTTTCATTTAGCCCACACTTACTTGGTAATATTTCTTCTATTGTGCAGTATAGCTAATGTAAAACGAAAGAACATGTTTCAGGCTCATTATCTTGGATCAAACAGCTACTTGGTAAATGATGAAAGCATGATTGGTCTTGCTTTTGATTCTTATTTAAATTCTCTTGCTGGTACATTATGAATAATTTAATGTTTGATGAGGTTTACCATCATGACAATCTGCAAAAGGGTTGCAATGTTGCAAGATTAGCGAAGATGCGCAATGAGGTCCTTTTAACTCTTTAATCGTTTAACGGGCAAGTTGGCATCAAAGAGAAAACACTCCAATGGTTGGTGCCATTCCTTGTGCAACATAAGATGCTTATGGTTGTTGGATGTCAGTCATCCCATCCCAGGAAATCACTATAGAGGTCCTCAAGGTAATAACCTTCTTTCCATCAAAAGATCAGAAGTATGATGGCTTGTAGTTGATTGCACAAAGTACCACTCTTTTGCCAACTCCTCAGGAAGTGATACAGTCCATGAATGCTTGCAATGAGACGTCCGTGAGGGTAAGTTGCAAATAACATATATGTGCTAAAATATTGCAAGGCAATGATTTACCCAATAAGAAAGTTCAAATACATATGACTTTCAATTACTTTGGTTGATTCCTCCATCATCAGCATCTTGAGGGGTCACCATTGACTCAGTTGGATCATCTAAATAAATAATAGTTGCAAAAACTGGCCAAAGGCTGATATCTTTGCCAAGTAACTAACTTGCTAATACCCTTAACTGTTTCCGCCATCCATCAGGCACACGTCCAGAGCTTGGAATACCCTTCACCTGCCTAGATAAGAACAGCTCCAACTATTATCAGAGAAGGTTGATGCCATCCACAACAAAGCTGCTCAAAAGCACTATGTTTTGGATACCCTCCACCAACAGTGTTAAGTAATTGCAGTGGGTACCTTCTGGAAACTGGACTGCAGTTACTCACCTCGGGTGCTCTGGCAACCCCAAGAGGGAGATAGGATCAGCAGTACATCACTACTACTGGTTCCTCTTCAGGCCACTTACCATATCTTGGCAGTATATTGCCAGACCTTTATCATGGTGGAGTCTACATCTTGGATAGCGGAGTCAGGGGATATGGGGAGAAGGCAGGAACGGATTACTGATTGTGGATGATCAGCCATGATCACATTGAATGACGGTGCTGGCTCGAAGGGCCGAATGGCCTACTCCTGCACCTATTGTCTATTGTCTATTGGAACTTCTGATTAGGAAGTCAGTTCACCACCATTTTCTAAAGGATAGTTACATATGGGCAACAAATTCTGGCCTTGCCCCGATCGCACAAAATGAATAAAGAAATGTATTCTTGAAGTAAATTTTAAGCCAAAAACGTGCACATGAATCAGAGTGCACGATCACAACACATGAGACTTTGCTGATGAGGCCAGCAACTTGCTCGTTATTACGATGGAAAACTGATCCAGCACAATCAGCTTTCAACAACCAGTAAGCTTTCTGCCTTAATGAAAATTGCACACTACATTAGTTAGAGATGCAATGGGAGTGCCGCTTCCTCAACAGTAGGGTAGAAAAAGAAATGATCATACATTCCTGCTCTTGTTCAAGGACCTTTGCTCTTATGAATACTTGTGTGGTAGATGCAGAAAAGCAGGGCTAGGATTCCTTTATGGCTCGTTTGAGGCTGGAAGACCTGATTATTCTTGTTCATTTACATGTACATTTTATACATTTAATGGTAAGGCATTGGTTGTCCTTCAGTATCCCCAGCGAGATTCAGAGTGAAGGAGGGAAATGTATAGAAAGCATTTAATAATTACATTGTCCTTTTTTTAATCCTAGATGTTGAATTACTGTACCTATCAATTTTTAAACTCATTTCTTTAAAGAGTAAGAGAGAGACAAGAGTGGACATTGGATTGCTGGAAAATGATACTGGAGAAGAGACAACAGGAAATAAAGAAATGGTAGATAGATTGAATGACTCTTTTTCATCAGTGATCACAGTGGAAGATACCAGCAATGTGCCATAAATTCAAGAGAGTCAGGGTGCAGAAGTTAGCGGTGATTATTACTCCGGTGAAGGTGCTTGGTGAAGCTGAAAGGTGGATGCCACCTGGACCAGATGGATTACATCCCAGGGTTCTGAAAGAGGTGGCTTTAGAGATTGTGGAGGCATTAGTGGTAATCTTGCAAGAATCACTAGAGCCAGGAGTGGTTCCAGAGGATTGGAAAATTGCAAATGTTACTCCACTGTTCAAGAAAGGAGTGAAGCAAAAGGGGAGAAATTATAGACAGGTTAATCTGACTTTAATGGTTGGTATGATTTTAGAGTCCATTAATAGGGATGAAATTTGAAAGTATTTAGAAACACATGATCAAATAGGCCAAATTTCACATGGTTTTGTGAAGAGGAGATCTTGCCGGACGTATCTTTTGGAATTCTTTGAGAAAGTAAATAGCAGGATATATGAAGGAGGGTCAGTGGATGTTGTTTTCCTGGATTTTCAAGAGACCTTTGATAAGGTGCTGCACATGAGGCTGCTAAAGAAGATTAGAGACCATGGTATTAGAGGGGCTTTTTTGAGTTGGCTACCAGTGTTCTGCAGGGGTCGATGGTGGGGTGCAACTCTTCACGTTGTATATCAATGATTCAGATGGTGGAATTGAAGGCATTGCGGCCGTTTTAGGCCCCATATCTGAGGAATGATGTGCTGGGGCTGGAGCGGGTCCAGAGGAGGTTTATGAGAATAATCCCAAGGATGATTGGGTTAACGTATTTTGAGCATTTGGTGGCACTGGGCCTGTACTCGCTGGAGATTAGAAGGATGTGGGGGGACCTCATTGAAACTTCCCGAATAGTGAAAGGCCTGGATAGAGTGAATGTGAAGAGGATGTTTCCATTAGTGGGGGAGTCCAGGACCAGAGGAAATAGTCTCAGAGTAGAAGGATGTACCTTTAGAAAGGAGATAAGGAGGAATTTCTTTAGTCACAGGGTGTGGAATCTGTGGAATGCATTGCCACACATGGCTGTGTAGGCCATTGGGTACATGTAAGATTCTTGATTAGTAAGGGTGTAAATGGTTAAAGGGAGAAGGCAGGAGAATGGGGTTGAGAGGGAAAGATAGATCAGCCATAATTGAATGGCAGAGTAGACTCGATGGGCTGTGACCTAATTCTGCTGCTATGACTTATGAACTTAGAAGTAACCACAAGAAAACAAAAGTATAAATATAAATAAATAGCAAATACATTGTTTTAGAAAGCTATAACAAAGTTTTCTTTCATACCTGCCATTCTCAATTGTACTTCATTTAGCTAACCTTGTTTACAAAAATCAAGCTGCAGAAAGTGTAAAACATGCATGTTAAATTAAATGCCTATGAGGGAAAACACAAATTAGCTTATTTTACTCACAGGCATACTTTCCAGTTAGCTCTAACTCAGTGAAACAGATTAGTAGTTCCACATACTGTTTAAGAAAGAACTGCAGATGCTGGAAAAATCGAAGGTAGATAAAAATGCTGGAGAAACTCAGCGGGTGAGGCAGCATCAATGGAGAGAAGGAATAGGCGATGTTTCGGGTCGAGACCCTTCTTCAGACTGTAGAAGTGTCTTGACCCAAAACGTCGCCTATTTACTTCTCTCCATAGATGCTGCCTCACCCGCTGAGTTCCTCCATCATTTTTGTCTATCTTCAATAGTTCCACATACTATAGTTTTCAACCCTACAGAGTAGATTGAAGGTGTTTTTTAATCACACATGGAGAAAAATCAGGCAGAGTACAATTATTAGGTATCTTTTCAGGAAATGCCCACACTTCAATGGCAAAAGAGAAATGTTGGAATGATTAAGCCATGCGATACGCAACCTACGGATCTATCGCAAGTAGTGCACCTAACTAGTCTTTGTAGCACATTGGATGTCATCAGGGATTTGTCTACACCTTATAGAGAATAATGGAAAAGTTCATTACTACCGTTAGCTTTAGTTACACATTATTTTCAGGCATCCTCAAAACGTCACAGGATTTGATCAGCTTGTTGGTTAATATTGCATTGAGCAGGTAATTGAAGCTTTCTGTTCTACACATCCATTAAGATGCACTTCAGCATTAATTATTCTCAAAATACTTGGATTTAAAAGCCTTGGTGTTCGTGAGAGGTGCCCAGCACTTACAACCTCCTCTCATGTTCCCTCTTCCTCTGAATCTGCCTTCTCTAGTTCCAGAAGAACGATCATGAGCATAAATAGCACTGAACAATGGTGTGCCTCAATCAGTCTCTGCAAGTGGTGTGCCTCAATCAGAGCTCTGAATGACACTGAACAAATGTCTCCACAGCTGTGAGTACCCATAATGTGGTTTGAAAATGAATATATGGTTAGTTGGAAGTAAAAAAGCACTGCCTGCAAATGGTTGTTTGGGTTTGGGTTGAAGTAAAAAGGCACTCTCTCTCTCCCCGCCCCCTCCCCTCCCCCCCCCCCCCCCCCACCTCTCTCTCTCCTCCCCCACCTCTCTCTCCTATCCCTCTCTCTTTCTCTCTCTCTCCCCCTATCTCTCTCCCTTTCTCTCTCACTCTCCCCTCCTCTCCCCCCCCTCCTCCCCCCTCCTCTCTCTCCCCCTCTCCTCTCTCTCCCCCTCTCCTCTCTCTCCCCCTCTCCTCTCTCTCCCCCTCTCCTCTCTCCCCCCTCTCCCCCCACCTCTCTCCCACTCTCCTCTCTCCCCCCTCCTCTCCCCCCTCCTCTCCACCCTCTCTCTCCCCCCTCCCCTCTCCCCCCCCCCCCTCCTCTCTCCCCCCCTCTCCTCTCCACCCCCTCTCCGCTCTCCCCCCCTCCTCTCCCCCCTCTCCTCTCTCCCCCTCTCCTCTCTCCCTCCCTCCTCCCCCTCCTCTCTCTCCCCCTCTCCTCTCTCTCTCCCCCTCTCCTCTCTCTCCTCCTCTTCTCTCTCCCCCCTCTCTCCCCCTCCCTCTCCCTCCTCCTCTCTCTCCCCCCTCCTCTCTCCTCTCTCCCTCCTCTCTCCCCCCTCCTCTCCCCCTCCTCCTCTCCCCCCTCCTCTCCCCCCTCCTCTCCCCCCCTCTCTCCTCTCCCCCCTTCTCCCTCTCCCCCTCTCCTCTCTCTCCCCCTCTTCCTCTCTCTCCCCCTCCTCTCCCCTCCCCCTCTTCCTCTTTCCCCCCTCTCCTCTTTCCTCCCCCCCTCCTCTCCCCCCCTCTCCTCTCCCCCCCTCTCCTCTCTCCCCCCCTCTCCTCTCTCCCCCTCTCCTCTCTCCCCCCCTCTCCTCTCCCTCCCCCCCTCCTCTTGTCCCCCTCTCCCTCTCTCTCCCCCTCTCTCTCTCCTCCCTCTCCTCTCTCCCCCCTCTCCTCTCCTCTCTCTCCCCCCCTCCCTCTCCTCTCTCCCCCCCCTCTCCTCTCTCCCCCTCTCCTCTCCCCCCTCTCCTCTCCCCCCTCTCCTCTCCCTCCCCTCCCCTCCCCTCCCCCCCTCCCCCCCCCTCCCCCTCCCCTCCCCTCCCCCTCTCCTCCTCCTCCTCCCCTCTCCTCTCCTCTCCTCTCCCCCCCCTCCCCCCTCTCTCTCTCTATCCCCTCTTTTTTTCTCCCCTCCCCCCCCCCCACACCTCCCTCCCCCCTCCTTTCTCCACCTCCTCTCCCCCTCCCCCCCCCACCCTCACCCCCCTCTCACGCCACACCCTCTCCTCTCCTCCCCCCCCTCTCCTCCCCCTCCCCCTCTCCGCTCCCTTCTCTATCCCTCCTCCCCTCCCCCCCTCCCCCCCCTCCTCCCCTCCCTCCCCCCCCCACCTCCCTCCCCCCCCCCCCCCCCCCCGCCTCCCCCCCCCCCCCCTCCCCCTCCCTCCCTCCCCCTCCCCTCCTCCCCCCCTACACCCCTCTCTCCCCCCTCCCCCTCACTCTCCTTCTACCCCCCTCTCTCCCTCTTCCGCACCATCCTCTCCCCAACCCTCCCTCTCTCCCCTAAACCCCCTCCCCTCCACACCCCCTACCCTCTTCCCTCCACCCTCCCCCCTCCCTCCCTGCTCCCCACCTCGCCCCCCTCTCAGCACCCCCTCTCTCTCCCCCTCTCTCTACTCCCCCACCTTTCCCCCCTCACCCACCCTCCCTCTTATCCTCCTCTCCACCCCCTTATCCCTCTTGCCCCTCTCTGTGTCTCTGTCTCTCTCTCCCTGTCTCTGCCCCTTCTCTCTCTGCCCTCACTCTCTATCCCCCCCCTCCTTCCCCTCTCTCTGTGACTGCAAGTTGAGGGCTGTGCGTCAGTAGATAGGGTGGTTATATGGTAAAAGGAGCAAATTAATAATATTAATATAATATCAAGGGGGGTAATTAGCGTGAGTGCGGGGGAGGGGTAGAGTTAGTGGGTGTGACGCTGCATGCCGCCTCCCCCCCACAACCGCACGTTGGGGGAACAGACCCAACGGGTCTGCACTTGGTCTAGTCTATATTACTAAAAGTCTGTTCTTGACCGGTTTTGACCATCTGTGCTGCGATTTCCGAGAGAACGCCGCCACCTACGGCCGTCATTTTTGGCCACCTTGCTCAGAGCCCCCCTCCGCCGCACGTGTGCTGAGGAATTTTCCCGTCGATTAAAAATGACAGAGATATTAATGTTTTTACAAAATTCCCCATTCTCTCTGCTGCCCCCGCTGGCGGCAGGGACTATAAAACCAGGAAGTGGTGTGCCACACAGTCTCTTCAAGATGGAGGAAGGCAGAGGGTCACGTTTCTCTGAGCTGTGAATAACACTGAACACATGTCTACTCAAATGTAAGTGCCCTTAGTGGTTCTAAAATGCTTGCAGAATGTGTCTATTGGTTCTAAAGCTTGCAAAAAAAGTCTCTATTGGTTCTAAAGCTTGCAAAAAGTGTCTCTATTGGTTCTAAGGCTTGCAAAAAATGTCTATTGGTTCTAAAGATTGCAAAAAAAGTGTCTATTGGTTCTAAAGCTTGCAAAAAAGTGTCTATTGGTTCTAAAGCTTGCAAAAAATGGCTATTGGTTCTAAAGCTTGCAAAAAAATGTCTATTGGTTCTAAAGCTTGCAAAAAAATGTCTATTGGTTCTAAAGCTTGCAAAAAAATGTATATTGGTTCTAAAGCTTGCAAAAAGTGTCTCTATTGGTTCTAAAGCTTGCAAAAAGTGTCTCTATTGGCTGTAAAGCTTGCAAAAAGTGTCTATTGGTTCTAAAGCTTGCAAAAAATGTCTATTGGTTCTAAAGCTTAGAAAAAATGTCTATTGGTTCTAAAGCTTGGAAAAAATGTCTATTGGTTCTAAAGCTTACAAAAATATGTCTATTGGTTCTAAAGCTTGGAAAAAAATGTCTATTGGTTCTAAAGCTTGCAAATAAATGTCTATTGGTTCTAAAATGGTTCATACTAACGCTCCAGAAAGCGCTCCCCCCCCCTCCCCTGGTTGGCTTGGCTTGGGTGTGTCTTGAAATTGAAAGGCACTACTTACTGCAAATGGTGGCTTGGTTGCTTTGGCTTGAAGTTGAAAGGCACTACTTACTGCAAATGGTGGCTTGGTTGCTTTGGCTTGAAGTTGAAAGGCACTATTTACTGCAAATGGTGGCTTAGGTGTGGCTTGAAGTTGAAAGGCACTACTTACTGTAAATGGTGGCTTGGGTGTGGCTTGGGTGTGGCTTGAAGTTGAAAGGCACTACTTACTGCAAATGGTGGCTTGGTTGCTTTGACAAAGTTGAAAGGCACCTCTTACTGCTAATGGTGGCTTGGGTGTGGCTTGAGTGTGGTTTGAAGTTGAAAGCCACTACTTACTGCAAATGGTGGCGTGGGTGCATTGGCTTGAAGTTGAAAGGCACTACTTACTGCAAATGGTAGCTTGGGTGCTTTGACTTGAAGTTAAAATGCACTACTGTAAATGCACTTACTTCCTGTTTGCACTGTATATTGATTTTAGATAAAACGCTACCACTTACGGCTGTGATTTTTGGCCATCTTACTCAGTCCCCCTCCGCTGAGCAGATGCAGAGAATTCTTCCCATCAATGAAAAATAAAAGTGTTATTAGTTTTTTTTTAAATGTTGAGAATCTCTCTCCTGTCAATCACTCCATGAAAGCCACACCTTTTCCGGTGGGGGGAGGGGTTATAAAACCCAGAAATGTGGGTGTGGCTCGGTCTCTGCAAGATGGAGGAGGGAGAGGTCACGACTCGCTGTCTTTAGTGACTTTGCACCCTACTTCAAATGGTATGAAACTGCACTTGAATTTGGTGGTCTTGCACCCTGCTAGAAGTGGTAAGAAACTGCACTTGAATTTGGTGGCCTTATACCCTGTTTGAAATAGAATTTCAAGGATTAGCCGTGAGTCAACTACGAGCCCACCAGCCATGAGTGAGTGAGTTGCCAGCACAACAGGCTTGATTGACTGAGACGCCAGCCCAAGAATCCATTTGGCGCACAATTTGCATACTAGCCCTCTGGAAACCAGTCCCTTCAGCCCACAACACCCATACTAGCGCTGCAGACCCCCCCTTCCCCCCCAACTGGCCACCAATATTAGAATTGGTGGAGAGGTGGAATTTGCGTTGGATGACCAGCCCTCCTGTGTGATGCTGGGACCCAACGGGTCCCACTTAGTCTAGTTTATCATACAATTCCTGTATCATTACAATTCTTATTCATTACAATTGCTATTCAAAAACAAAGGCTTGTGATTTCATGCAGGGTTGAAGCGAGGAAACTTCAACAAAGATCTTATTCTGAAAATTAGATTTCAAGAGGAATCCAGTGGAAGGGTACAACGGGAAATCCCCAGTGGAACTTAGTCAGTAAGTCCAGGACTTGCATGTTTGTGCCAGGGTTTCTGGCAAAATGTAGCAAACTATGGTCCAAACAGTGACCATAGTCACTTATATGGTGACCAGTCACCATATTAGTGACCCAAAAACAGTAGGGTGGACATGATTACTGAAGATCTTCATTAATATTCCGGTTGTACGTTGAATTCTGTTTAGTTCATTGTCAGTGTATTGAGGTGCCGTGCTAACCAGTCAGCGGAAAGACAATGCATGATTACAATCGAACCATCCACAGTGTACAGATACATGATAAAGGGAATAATGTGAATAAAATTTAGTGCAAGATGAAGCCCAGTATAGTCTGATCAAAGATAGTCCCAGGGTCTCCAATGTGGTAGATATTAGCGCAGGACAGCTTTCTAGGTGTAGGTAGAATGGTTCAGTTGCCTGATAACAGCTGGGAATAAACTCTCCCTGAATCTGGAGGTGTGCTAACAGATATTTTCTTTAAAATCTGATTCCTGAGGAGACCATATTGTTCTGAAACTACATAACAGAAGACTATTTTTGAAAGGATGAAGTACAAACGTTTCAGAGATCTATTCAGTGCCCTCCTGGATAATGATGTCCGTGACTAGTCCCCTCGATCCAACGTGATCATGTGGATCTATGGACATTTGTAAACTAAAACTCCAAGTTAGTGAACTTTTAGAATGCTGAAGCTTTTGTCCAGACGCCTAGATCAGCTGGGAGAGAGAGCTTGTGCTGGATGGGAATAGAATTTATAATTTATCTCACTGAGGTTGTAATTGTGTGTTGCATAATAACGAACTGGATGGGTTTGGATGAGGAACTGGAGCAAACCATGAAAGACCAGCAGCATCCTGCACTCAGCTGTTGCATCTGGGACAAGACACGGGTTTCAGTGAACAAAATATCTATGCATGTGAACAAAGAATGTCATTGCACTCTAGTGCATATGACAATAAACTAACCTGAATCTAAACTAATTTGAATTTAAATCTAATGCTGCTGGAGGAGACCAATATCCTACTCCCCAAGTTGCATATATTTACTTGTCCTACTTCTGTAAAAGTATCTTCCTTTACTCACAGTAAAAAAATGTCAAGCTCCAGGATATATTTTTGTAATGATTGTCGGAAACATTATTATGGTGTACCTTAAGGGCTTTCAAATTACTTTTCTCTACTATTTTAATTTCGTCTGGTAACTAGAGTATTTGAGCAAACTGCTTATTCATTTGTCCCACTCTTTGATGGTTGAGTCGACAGCCATGTTTGCATTTTCGTTACTTAAACCACGTACAATTCAAAACCCCTGCCAATTGTATCTGTTACTAACTCTGACTTGTATTTTGAAAAGAACTTCAATAAGTTGTTTTAGGCAAAATATATTACCAATGTTTTAGTTTAGTTTAGATAATTTGAGGAAGGACATTCTTGCTATTGAGGAGTGCAGTGTAGGTTCACGAGGTTAATTCCCGGGATAGCGGGACTGTCATACGATGAAAGAATGGAGCAGCTGGGCTTGTATTTACTGGAATTTAGAAGGATGAGAGGGAATCTTATAGAAACATATAAAATTATTAAAGGATTGCACACACTAGATGCAGAAAACATGATCCCGATGTTCGGGGAGTCCAGAACCAGGGGTCACAGTTTAAGCATAAGGGGGAGGCCATTTAGAACTGAGATGAGGAAACACTTTTTCACCCAGAGTTGTGAATTTGTGGAATTCTCTGTCTCAGAAGGCAGTGGAGGCTGATTCAAAAGAGAGTAGATAGAGCTCTTAGGGCTAGTGGAATCAAGGGATATGGGGAGAAGGCAGGAACAGGGTACAGATTGTGGATGATCAGCCATGATCACATTGAATGGCGGTGCTGGCGCGAGCGGCCGAATGGCCTACTCCTGCTCGTATTGTCTATGTATCTATGTATCTTCTGTATGCATATGCAGCATGGAAACAAGTGTAGGGGTTTTGCGTTTCCCTTTACTCCACAAAAAGGATTCCCCTAGGTTCTAGACCTCGGAATTATGGTGTGATATGATAAAAGGTTGAATTGACCAGAGTGTGCCGATGAGAGAAAACAGAAACCAAGATGGACTCAAAGCAAGTCTAAAATTTACAGGCTTTATTAAACAATGAGAAATCGAATCTCACCAACACTACACAATACGTGGCTAAACTTATGCTTTAAACTAAGACTATGATGGAAAACTATCGGGCACGTCGTGAAACTTACTTTAACACAATTTTATTTGCAAGCATACTTTTATCTTGACCTTTCTCCCCTCAACCTCCTATTTCGGGAACTTCACCAGGTCACCAGGATACTCACAGCTAAGTCGATGCAGGCCCACGAGCTGTCCAGCAGAGCAGGAAGAGCAGGAAGAGAGAGAGAGTTCTGGCTTGACTTCGACTTTTATACCTGAGCTTCCTTTGAAACCCCCAGGTGGTCCTCCGGATAAAAGGGGTTCTTTTGATGTTTCCCAGTTTCGATCTGGCATGAACAATAGGCTTCCGATGATAAGGGGTTTGCTGATGTCATGATCCCTCAGCCTGATCGTTATCATCCCCGATGGTGATTGTGCTTGTGCTGGCCTGTTTACCACCGTCTGCTGAGGCTTGGTTCCTTCCTTTGTGTATCCAAGAGAATCTCGTTATCTCCGTCTCAGCCTTTCCTGTTCACACCGTTGTGTGATGTCCAAGTCCACAGGCCAGACGGGTTTGATTCTTTCTGTGGATTGGGGGGGGGTTTTCCGTTGCAGCCAGCAAATTTGTCTTTTAAAATATCCATGTCCTTATCCAAGTCCGGATTGGCCCCAATAACTTACACAAGCCACCAAGTCTGCCCCACCCAGCGATCACGCCATACTATCCTACAAAGTAGCACTATCCTACAAACTAGGAATCATTTACAGAAACCTACAAATCTGCACGTATTTCGAATGTGGGAGGAAACCGGAGCACCTGGAGAAAACCCATGCAGTCACAGGGAGAACGTACAAACTCCGTACATACAGCACCCATAGTCAGGATCGAACCTGGATCCCTAGTGCTGCGCCACTGCTCCGCCCTATGTTATTACAATGCTTTCGTACAGGATTGCTATTTGAGGAGATGAGAAGGAAACTAATTGAAGGTTATAATATTAAAACATTGCTATGCAAAGTGGATTCAGGGAAGATGTTTCTCCTGCTGGCTAAAGAGTAGGGGGTCTAGAACAGGAGTGTTGCAGAGCAAGGTACTTAGGACTGAGATGAGGAGAAATTTCTCTATTCGGCGGTGGAGAATTTGTGGAATTTACTTTTCCAAGGTATTTTCAAATATTTCACAATATTTAAGAAGAGGATGAATTGATTTCTACACAAAAAAAACCATCAAGAGATAGGAGAAAGTGAGAACAGGGTCTTGAGATAGATTTGTCAAGTTCAACAGCAGAACAGCTCAAAGAGCATCATGACTTACTCCTGCTCCTGTTTCCAATGTTTTGTGCCTATGATTTGCACACAATGTTCTGAGGATTCATGCGATTTAAAGCTTACATTATATATGACCAGAATGGAACATAGCAGCACAGCCTGTACCATCAATTTTAAACAATAGCTTCCCTAACTTTATTCAACATGATGTTGTAAACTTATGACAATGGGGAAGAAGGCGATTTGGTGCGTCAGTTCTGTGCCGGCTTCCAGGGGGGGCAATCTCATCAGTCCTCATCCCCCTCCTTATTCCACGCTCCCCTGCAATTTATTTTCTCTCACAGGCATGTCAACTTTTTTGATTTTTCTACTTTTGCCATGAGCCAACTCTCAAGTGTAATTCACAAAAGATAATTAACCTACCAGATCGTCTTAGGGACCTGGGAAGAAACTGGAGCATTTGGAGTAAATCCACGGGGCCATGGAGATTATTTGCAAACTCGGCACGTACACCGCCCAAGGACAAAATCAAACCTGGGTTACATAACTTGTCAGGCTACACCACTAACAAATGTTTCATTGTGCCACTCCGAATTGCCTTATGTGGCACAGACATATGAATGGTATTATAAGAAATTGTCTATTATTTAGTTTAGTTTAGTTTAGCGATACAGCGCGGAAACAGGTCGTTCGGCCCACCGAATACATGCCAACCAGCGATCTCCCACACTTACACTATCCTACACTTACTAGGGACAATCTACACTTGTACAAAGCCAATTAACCTACAAACCTGTACATCTTTGGAGTGTGGGAAGAAATCGGAGATCCCGGAGAAAACCAAAGTGGTCACGGGAGAACATACAAACCCTGTACAGACAGCACTCGTAGTCAGAATCAAACCTGGATCTCTGGCGCTGTAAGGCAGCAACTCTACTGCTGTGCCACTGTGCCGCCCATACATTTGTTTCATTGATTTACTTTATCATTTTGTTTTAGTTTTCAATCTGATTCAATGATTTAATACCACACCCTAAAAATACCTTTGCAGCATAACACCTGAAATCATGATTGAATAACACAGATTGGAGGTCTCTGACCAATGGTGTGCCACAATGATTGGTGCTGGGTAACCTGTTATACATATTAACAATTTGGATGAGAATGGAGGTGGCAATATTTATTAAGTTTGTGGGTGACACCAAATTTGCTGGTGTCATGGGTAGTGAAGAAGGTTGTCTCAGGGTACAACAGGTCAAGATTTAGATCAACTTGGGAAAATGGGCAAAGGAATGGCAGATGGTTTACAATTTAGAAGTATGTGAAGTGATGCATTTTAGGAAGTTAGGGTGGTGAAGAAGGCCTATAGTGCACTTGCCTTTTTTGGTTGAGGCATTGAATATGAGAATTGGGAATATTTTATTATATCTGCACAAGATATTGGTGAGACTTCACTTGGAGTAATGTGTGCAGTCCTGGTTGCCTTACTATAGGAAGGATGCAATTAATTTAGAGGAGTGCTGAATAGATTCACAAGGATGTTGCTGGGGCTGGAGGGCTAGTGTTCTAAGGAGAGACTATATAGGCTGGGACTGTTCTCCCTGGAATGGATGTCGAAGGATGACCTTATAGAGAGTTTAACACCATCGGGCATAGGTTGAAGGTGAGAGGGGAAAGATTTAGAGGGGACCCAAGGAGCATGTTTTTTATGCAGACAGCAATGAGTTGTGGAGTGAGCTGCCAAAGGAAGTGATAGAGGTGAATACAGTTACAATGTTTAAAAGGCATTTGGACAGGTACATGGATAAGGGGAATGTAGGGGTATATGGGCCACACACATGCAAATGGAATTAGCTTGGTAGCACCTCGCTCGGCATGGTTGAATTTTGCCATAGATTCTAATTCTCTGCTCTATGACTACATGACTCGATAACACAGAGATATCTTGAGGTAATTTAATCTTTGACAATCAGCTAGAGAAAGGATGCCATTTATTTCAATGGCTTAGATTTGTAAATTCAGGCAACAGGATCATTGCATTTTTTAATTAAATATCAATGGCAAAATGATAAATGTGGGAGGTAGAAATAAAATGTATGAGGAGAGATTACCAATGTACAAAAGATCATCAAATTCCAGTTTTACATCTATAGGTTATTTGTAGCAATTTATTATTATGGATACATGCAATGAGTCATAGTTACAACATTAACAAAAACATTCTGTTAGATGTCTTCAGCACAATTTATTCATTATTTGACCCAAAACCTCCCACATCATTTTCTCTTACCAATACGATCATGGACAGATGCCTTTGCCAGAACAAGTTTGGCAACGCCAAAGCCTCTTTAAGATGTGTATTGCTCCTATGTATTTGGAAAAATCCATGATCAAGAGCACAAAGACATGTGATTTAAGTGGTAGAAGTAGCACATTACCTCATAGACAATCAAGAGTCAAGAGAAGAGTGTTTTATTATCGTATGTCCCGGATGGGGCAATGAAATTCTTACTTGCTGCAGCACAACAGAATATGTGAGTATGTAAACATAGTACATAACGGAGGAAGAGAAAAAAAAGAAAAAGTTCAATAAATAACAAATGTAGTGCAATAATAATGTAGTATTTTTCAGTTCAGAGCTAAGAGCTTATTCGTTGTTGTGTTTAATAGCCTGATGGCTGTGGGGAAGAAGCTGTTCCTGAACCTTTTAGTTTTCAGGCTCCTGTACCTTCTTCCTGATGGCAATGGTGAGATTGATTTGTGGCCAGGATGGTGTGGGTCCTTGATGATTTTGGATGCCTTTTTGAGGCAGCGACTATGATAGATCCCTTCGACGGTGGGGAGGTCAAAGCCGGTGATGGACTGGGCAGTGGTCACAACTTTTTGTAGTCTTTTCTGCTTCTGGTCGTTCAAGTTGCCGAACCAGGGCCCGATGCAACCAGTCAGAATGTTCTCTACCGTGCACCTGTAGAAGTTTAGGAGAATCCTCTTCGACATGCCGAATCTCCGTAATCTTCTCAGGAAGTAGAATCGCTGATGTGCCTTCTTTATAATTGCATCGGTGTGCTGGGTCCAGGAAAGATCTTCGGAAATATGCACGCCCAGGAATTTAAAGTTAATGACGCTCTCCACCATCGTCCCATTGATGTACAAGATACAAGATACAAGATAGATTTATTCATCACATGTGCCAGATGGCACAGTGAAATGAAATTCCCATACAGCCATACAATAAAAAAAAAGGGACACAACACACTATAGAATTTGACATAAAACATCCCCACACAGCAGAATCAAAGTTTCCCACTGTGTGGGAAGGCACCAAAGTCAGTCTCTTCCTCCATTGTTCCCTGTGGTCAGGGCCTCCCCATGCCCTCCGCAGTTGCCGCTACGGGCGGCCCGATGTTCAGGACCGCACGCTGGGGTGTTGTAAGTCTGACGTCGGGGCTGCGGGACGTCCTCAGCGGCGTGGACACCAGAGTCGGCCCCCTCCTACCGGAGTCGGCGGCTTCCAAAGTCCGCAGGCCGCGCCGGGTGGAGACTGCTGCTGGAGACCCTCTGCAAGGCGCCCCAGGACTCCACGATGACGGTCAGCGCCGCCCGCTTTGGAAGCTCTCCGCACCAGAGCTCCACGATGTTGGAGCAGCGGCTCAACGCTCCATAGCTCCAAACGGCGACCCAGGTAGGCATCGCCCGCTCCGCGGTGACTCCAACGCTGCGCCACCGCTGTAGCAGCCCTGGTCCGGTTCCCGGTCCCCGGCAGGAAAGGCCGCTCCGATCCAGCTGGTAGGCAGCGAGGTGGGGGGCGAGGACGCGACTCGGAGAAATAGTCGCGTCCCCGCCAGGAAGAGACTGGGAAACGGTTTCCCCCTTACCCTGCCCCCCTCCCCCACATAGAAAAGTAAAAGTTTCCCCCAACACAAGACTTTAGACTAACTAAAAACAAAAAAAAAGATAGAAATAACAGACAGGCTGTAGGTAGAGGCTGCTGCCAGTGCAGCGCCCCTAGTGGCGCTGGCGCTATGAACAGGGTTGTGAATTCTCATCCTTCCCCTACCAAAGTCCACAACCAGTTCCTTGGTCTTACTGATGTTGAGAGCCAGGTTGTTGTGCTGGCACCATTTGGTCAGTCGGTCGATCTCACTTCTATACTCGGACTCGTCCCCATCTGTGATTCGTCCAACCACGCAGCCTTGAGGTGTTCCCGTACTAATTGTTACTGAGGATGAAGTGGTTCCTCCAATTCGAACAGACTGTGGTCTGTGGATGAGGAAGTCGAGGATCCAATTGCAGAGGGATGCACAGAGGTCCAGTTCCATGAACTTGGTAACCAGCACGGAAGGGATGATGGTATTAAACGCTGAGCTGTAGTCTATAAACAACAGCCTGACGTAAGTGTTTTTATTGTCCAAGTGGCGTGGAGAGCCAGTGAAATTGCATCCTCCGTTGACCTTTTGTGGCGTTATGCGAACTGTAGTTGGTCGAGGTTCGTGTCGAGGTAGGAGTTGACGTGCACCATAACCAACCTCTCAAAGCACTTCATCACCACAGATGTTAGTGCCACTGGTCGATAGTAATTGAGGCATGTCACCTTACTCTTCTTGGGCACCGGTAATATCGATGCTCTCTTAAAGCAGATGGGAACCTCAGACCTCAGAAGTGAGAGGTTGAAAATGTCCTCAAAAACTCTGCACAGGTATTGAGAACTTGAGAATACCATCAGGTCCAGGTGCTTTCCGAGGGTTCTCCCTATCGAACCATGCGTAGAACGAATTGAGCTCGTCAGGGAGTGATGCTTGATGTTGTTTGAGCTGCCTCCTGATTTCGCCTTATAGGATGTGATGGCATTCAAGCCCTGCCACAGTTGCTGAACATCCGCATCATCCTCCAGCTTAGAGCAGGTCCCTTTTGACCTTTTTGATGGCCTTACCAAGGTCGTATCTGGACTTTTTAATAGACCTCTGCATCGCCAGGCCTGAATGCTTGGGATCTAGTATTCAGAAGAATGCGGATCTCATGGTTCATCCAAGGCTTCTGGTTTGGCCATTTGGCCACCCTGTCAACTAGCTCCTGCCCCACGTGATCAAATCTGATGGTTCCTCATCATTAGTCACATTATAGCCTATATAGCTGGAGTTGAAGCAAACCATTCTTGATCCTAAAGTACAAGCTAAGGAAAGAAAAGGTGAGGATAAGGCTGTAAGTTTATCCTTCATGTTGGTTCACTCACTGTCAGTTGAAGGGTCAGCGTATCAACATGATGGAACTAAATGACTTCCTGAGCCATTTCAGAGGACACTTAAATAGTCAATCATATTTTATTACATTGTAATGACAACTGTGGATGTAGTTCTAAAATGAATTTCACGTGGCACGATGTTTAGGATGTTTACTTTTTAATAGGCCTCCTTGTATATTGTACTATCAATTATGAATGACTCTTTTTAACTGAAGATGTACTTCCCAAAAACGGGGATTGCTTTCTGAGAAAGAATGTGATGACTGATCTTCTATGTCGACCTCTGGAAATGAACTGTCTTTGATTTTGTGTATTTCCAAATGTTTTGGCGCTCAGGAACTACCTGGTATTGTCACGTTTACTGAGATAAAGTGCAAAACATTATATTATGTGCTATCCAGGTAAGTCATATCATGCATGAATATAATCATATCATAAATGAGAACAACAGGTAGTGCAAAAAGAGAAAATAAACAGTGTGCAAAACATATTGTTATCGCAACAGAGTAAGTGCAAATTTTAACAAAAGTGCTTCATTGACATAGACTGTGAGATCGGGAATACACCCTGAACATGTGAAAGGTCCATTCAAGAGTCTGATAATAGCAGGGAAGAAGCTGTTCTTGAATCTGGTGGTACGTGCTTTCAACCGTTTGTATCTTCTCGTTCAAGAATGAACTGCAGATGCTGGAAAATCGAAGGTAGGCAAAATTGCTGGAGAAACTCAGCTGGTGCAGCAGTATCTATGGAGCGAAGGAAATAGGCAACGTTTCGGGCCGAAACCCTTCTTCAGACTGATGCAGGGTGGGGGAGGGCAGGAAGAAGAAAGGAAGAGGATGAACCAGAGGGCTGAGGGAGAGCTGAGAAGTGGAGGAGACAGCAAGAGCTACCGGAAATTGGATAAGTCAATGTTCAGGCCACCGGGATGCAGGCTGCTCAAGCGGAATATGAGGTGCTGATCCTCCAGTTTCCGGTGGTGCTCACTCTGGCAATGGAGGAGTCCCAGGACAGAAAGGTCGGATTCGGAATAGGAGGGGGAGTTGAAGTAATTGAGCCACAGGGAGATCAGGTTGGTTAATGCGGACCGAGCGGAGGTGTTCGGCGAAACGATCGCCAAGCCTACGCTTGGTCTCACCGATGTAGATCAGCTGACATCTAGAGCAGCGGATGCAATAGATGAGGTTGGAGGAGGTACAGGTCAACCTCTGTCGCACCTGGAACGACTGCTTCGGTCCTTGAATGTAGTCGATGGGGGAGGTAAAGCGACACGTGTAGCATCTCGTGCGGTTGCACGGGAAAGTGCCCGGGGAGGGGGTGGTGCCGGTGGGAAGGAAAGAATTTACGAGGGAGTAACGGAGGGAGCGGTCTTCGTATCTTCTCTCTGACAGGAAGGGAAGAAGAGATAATTATAGGGGTGCAAATGGTCCTTGATTATGTTTGCTGCTTTCCCCAGGCAGTAAGAAGTACACGTGAATTTAATTGGAGGGGGGAGGCTTGTTTCTGGGCTGTGTTCACAACTATCTTCCCTTCAAAAATGGTGTTGTTTAAAAAGATAATTTGAGGGCAGCACAGTGGTAGAGCTGCTATCTTAGCTTGGCAGCACCAGAGATGGGAGTTCGATCCCGTTATTGGTTCTGGCTGTACGCAGGTTGTACGTTCTCCCTGTGACCGCATGGTTTTCGCCGGGTGCTCCAGTTTCCTCCCACAATCCAAAGATGTACAGGTTTGTAGGTTAATTGCCTTTAGTAAAATTGTAAAATGTCCCTCGTATGTAGGATAGTGTTAGTTAATATTCGCTGGTTGGCACAGACTCGGTGTGTCAAAGGGCCTGTTTTCACTTCTATCTATCTCTAAAGTCTACAGTTTCTGATCTTCCACCAAAGATACTAACATCATTTTGCCTACTTTATACTGCTGAACACCAAATTGAAAGAAGTCAGGTGCATGACTCATTGTATGACTCAGTGCCCACTTTTATTGTTGGCCTCATTCCAATCATGGTAAAGAGGCCATTTGTAAACAGGGTGAGTATCAATACTATTAATTTAATTTAAAGCAGCAGTAACAAAATGTAATTGAATGCTTTTCTCTTTATGTGCTCTTAATATGCTAACAACAATTAGTTGCACTTGATTCAATTGCCTTTCAATTATGGATTTTTGGAGCCCATTAATAGTTTTGTAGATCTACTCCCTATTTGTGTTATTTAATGCTGATAGTACAACCAGTTAAACTGGGAAGAATGCCAGAGGATCGCTGTCGTGGCGCAAAGGGACAAACTGTGCAGCAAAGATCGTATAGCTCCGCTTTCGGATCCTTGCTGTGCAGGGACTGAAGACAGCGTGAGAATTCTTTCTTCAGCGTGAGGGCGTGAGAATTTGCTGAAATGAGTGAGTCTCATGCTCAAAGCGTGAGAGTTGGCAGCCCTGTAGAAATGAGGGTGCACATAGTGCATGGCCTTGCCATAATCTTCCTAACTTTCTATGGGTAAACAGGGGGGAGAGCCATAGGCATGGAAGCTGTTCAATTAAGCTATTACTATTAAATAACATCACTGGTGGTTAAGATTATAGAAACAATAAATAAGGAAATAAAACCGGTGCTTGGAGGAGATTTGAGTTAATTATTGAGAGACAGCATGAATTTGTGAGAGGCTTTTCTATTCCCTTCACAGATGTTGCCTCACCTATCGAGTTACTCCAACATTTTTTTGCTCAAGATTCCAACATCTGCAGTCCCTTGTATCTCCATATTTTTTTTAATTGTTATTAGTTGATGAAGAGATCTCTATTCTGTTATTTTTTGAGAAAGTGCCATTAGAAAGCTCGTTAGCAAAATCTCAGGAAAGATGTTGAAGTTCTTGCAATGGTGGAGAGAAGATTTATCACAATTGTGCTAGTGGTCAGGGATTTTGTCTACATGGCTAGCTTAGAGAAGCTATGTGTTTTTCTTAAAGGAAAGGTTTGTGAAAAGATGTGACTGACTGAGTTATACGAGATTATGAGAGGTTTACATAAAGTAGATAAAGAAACATTGTTTCCATTTGCTAATGTTACAAAACCCTAAGGATATAACTGTGTGTTTGAGCAGAAATGCAAGGAGATATAAGAAAGAATATTCTAATGCTGGAAATAGTTATGACCTGAAACTCTCTGCCTACAAAGGTGGTGGAAATATGGATGTTAAAGAAGGTGTATGGTATGCTTGCCTTCATTAATCAGGTCATGAGTATAAGATCAAGACGTTCTGATGTACCTTTATAAGATTTTGGTTGGGCTGCATTTGGAGTATTGCGTGCAGTTCTGATCAGCCCAATACAGGAAGGATGTGAAAACGTTGGAAAGGTGCAGCGGAGGTTTACCAGAATGATGCCTGGATTAATGATATTAATTTAGTTTATTTTAGTTTAGTTTAGTTTAGTTTATTGTAACATGTACCAAGGTACAGCGGAAAGCTTTTGTTGCATGCTAACCAGTCAGCAGAAAGACAATCCATGATTACAATCATTCCATTTACAGTGTATAGATACATGATAAGGGAATAACATTTACAAGGAGAGTACAAGTTACAAGGAGAGGTTGGACAGACTTGGATTGTTTCCTCTGGAGCATCAAAGGTTGACGGGAGATCTGATAGAAGTATATAAAATGACGAAAGACATAGATAGGGTATACAGTCAGAACCTTTTTTCCCAGGATGAAAGTAACAAATACTAGAGGGCATAGCTTTAAGGTGAGAGGGGCAAAGTTTAAAGGAGATGTGCAGGGCAACAGATGGTGGTGAGCATTGCTGGGTGGTGATGGAGACAGACATAATAGTGCCATTTACAAGTCTTTTGGATTGGCACATAGATATGTAGAGAATGGAGGGATGTAGATTATTTGCTGGCAGGTAAGAGCTGGTATTGGGAAAATGTTCAGCACAGACGCTGTGGGCCAAAGTGCGTGTTCTTTTGTTTTGCTGTTCTGTGTTCTTATGATGAATAAAAGTGAAATTGTAAGGTCCAAGGGAAGTAAATTTGCAGAGAATTAGCAGGGAAAATTGTACTCATTGAAATGTTCTTCATAAATGCAGCATGAATTAGATGAGCCACATGTCCTGTGCTAGAATAACTATTGTGTTGGCATTCTAGTTCTGAGAATCTAACATATTTGGCTTTCTTGTCTGCTCCAGATACATTTTATACATCAGCTTGCATTAAGAGAACATTGTCAGCTTGTTTTGACAATTGTGTCAGTTAAATGTCGTTGACACAGAAAATTGGGTATCAAACCCTATTCAAACACTGAGCACAATAATCTAGGCCAAGCCTATGGTAAGTAGTCAAATGTTTTGTATGGTCTCATCAAAACTACATGACAGGTATATGACTTTGTAGTGCAATTCTGAGAATATGCAGTACAGTTTATGTAAGAACATAGGAACATAAGAGCAGAAGGAGGCCAACTTGGCCTATCAAGCCTTTTCCGCCATTCATTATGATGATGGCTAATCTACTATCTCAAATTTTTTTCACTATCTCTATTTTCTTGATATCCAGGAATTTATCAGCGTTTGTGTTGAATGAAGTCAATGGCTGAGCTTCAAGAGTTAAGAATTACAAAAATTCATCACCCTCCAATTATATACATTTCTTCTTACTGTAATCCTCAATGGCCTCTGATTATAACATTTTTTTTCTATTCTTCATTCAGTGGAAACATCCTCCATGCATCCAGTCTGTAACCTCTTGAAAACTTTATTAGTTTTAAGGAGGTTCATAGAGGAAAGAAATCTGCACACCAGGATGAAATCCATACGGTCACGGGGAGTGCAAACTACACTGACAGGACCCAAGGTTAAGATTGTATCCAGGTCTCTACCAATAAGAAACAATGAGTGAACAAGTTGTGCCACTGTGGGAGTGCTGTATCTCTCTAAGACTCAATTTAAGTGTAGTAACTGCTGCATTGTCTAATCATAATTACATTGCTACTTGTGGAACCTTGTTGTGTGCAAGTTGGCTGTATTATATCCTACAATGCAGCAGTGACTACACTTAAAAAGCACTTCACTGTCTGTAGAGTACTTTCCCCTGGACTAAAAGGATCTATATGCATGCATGAAGTGCTCAAATAACTCAGCGGGTCAGGCAGAATCCCAAGAACATTAATAGGTGACGTTTCAGGCTGGGACCTTTTAATCTGAAGAAGGGAACCGACCCGAATGTCACCTATCCATGTTCTCCAGTGACGCTGCCTGGCCCGCTGAGATACTCCAGCACGTTGTGTCATTTTTGGTAAACCAGAATCTTCAGTTCCTTGTTTCTACATATACTTGTGTGTCTTCATTCATTTTCTAGTAGCTGTGTGGGAGAATTCCACCATAGTTTATTTTCACAAACAAGACCAGCAAGGTTTTTAAAAAACTACTTTCGACAGAAATAAGAAATAGGACAGTAAATGTGTGATATTTGTAATAATTTTAAAATGCAATGCTAGTTTTGTAATTGATTTGTCCTTATGAAAAACTAATCAATTCTCTACGGTAGGAATTGGTAGGAATTCATAGATTTTATGTATGGCAGCACAGTCTGTTTGCACCCAGACTCTAACGTATTCCTGTTCAAAGATTGCCTCGCAATGAACAATTTAATTATCTGAAATGTAATTCATATATAAATTATATGAGGAGACATTTGTAACATTATCACAGACTAGGACCATTTTCTGTCTTTAGGCAGCCTATAAAATAAGTGACATTTAAAAGATAATATAACTGTGAAGTTTGCATTCCAGTCACTTTGTTCAATTCCCTCTGCATAGTTATCTAGAAGCTGTCAGATGAGGTTTAGGGAATCACCCATACAATGAATACTCCAATGTCAATTATCAGTACCAGCTTTGTAAAGTGTATTTTCCAACTATACAGTCACCTGGGATTCAAATAACCTGATAGAAAAGTCAATCTGTTATGACACATGTTTAATGGAGTGGTTTGGGCCTTTTATTCCCTCAGAAACTTTTCTGCTATTCAGAGTGGGCAGAGAGGTATGCTGTTTACAATCAGATACACATCACACACGGCATCCTAGAGGAAGCTGACTGTCGGCTCAACCTGTGGACCACAGCTGCCTTACAAAATGAGGATGATTATTCGGAATTGGGAAGTGTTGGATTGGAGGGAGTGAGAAGACACCAATAACACATTAGACAGGCATCAAGTAGTCACAGAGTGAATGTGACTGCTTAAAGAAAATGGACTCTTCTACTCTTTGAAAGAAACCGGCATTGATTTGCTGGCCATTGAACATTGAAAATAGATATCAATTGAATGGCTTACCTCCACTGTGCCTTCAAATCATTTATATCATGTGAGATAGAAATCTAAAGCATTCACTTGAATATCATCTGTATTGTTACATGCTAAACATTTTGATTATCAAACATTTTTCTTTCAAACAAGATTCCTGATAGCTCACAAATACAGATAGTAACCAATCTTTAAACAAGTCAGTGAGAAAGAATGGATTTATATAAAATTTGCCTTTAACAATTTAATAAAACAACCTATATAAAAACAAAATAAATAGAAAAGGGGAGTGTTCAAAGTAATTTAAAATGTATTAAATAATTTTATTTTATTAAATAATAAACCTTACTAACTTATGTTGAGAATGGACAATAAACAATAGACAATAGGTGCAGGAGTGGGCCTTTAGACCATTAGTGCCAGCACCGCCATTCAATGTGATCATGGCTGATCATCCACAATCAGTACCCCATTCCAGCCTTCTCCCCATATCCCTTGACTCCGCTATCTTTAAGAACTCTATCTAACTCTCTCTTGAAAGCATCCAGAGAATTAATCTAAATCATTAATGTATATTGTAAATAGCTGCGGTCCCAGCACCAAACTTTACGGTACTTCACTAGTCACTGCCTGCCATTCTGAAAGGGACCCGTTAATCCCTACTCTGTGTTTCAAGTCGGCCAACCAATTTTCTATCCATGTCAGAACTCTACCCCCAATACCATGTGCCCTAATTTTGCCCACTAATCTCCTATGTGGGGCCTTATCAAATGCTTTCTGAAAGTCCAGGTACACTACATCCACTGGCTCACCCTTGTCCATTTTCCTAATTACATCCTCAAAAAATTCCAGAAGATTAGTCAAGCATGATTTCCCCTTTGTAAATCCATGCTGACTTGGACCGATCCTGTTACTGCTATCCAAATGTGCCGCTATTTCATCTTTTATGATTGACTCCAGCATCTTCACCAGCACCGATGTCAGGCTAACTGGTCTATAATTCCCTGCTTTCTCTCTCCCGCCTTTTTTTTTAAAGTGGGATAACATTAGCTACCCTCCAATCCAGAGGAACTGATCCTGAATCTATAGAACATTGGAAAATGAACACCAATGCATCCGCGATTTCTAGAGCCACTTCCTTAAGTACCCTGGGATGCAGACAATCAGGCCCTGGGGATTTATCAGCCTTTCAGTCCCATCAGTCTACCCAACACCATTTCCTGCCTAATGTGAATTTACTTCAGTTCTTATGTCACCCTAGATCCTCTGGCCACTAGTACATCAGGGAGATAGTTTGTTTCTTCTTTAGTGAAGACGGATCCAAAGTACCTGTTAAACCCGTCTGTCATTTCCTTGTTCCCCATAATAAATTCACCTGTTTCAGTCTTCAAGGGTCCAACTTTGGTCTTAACTAATTTTTTCCTCTTCACATACCTACAGAAGCTATTACTATTCTCCTTTATATTCTTGGCTAGCTTACCTTCGTACCTCATCGTTTCCCCCCGTATTGCCTTTTTAGTTATCTTCTGTTGCTCTTTATAAGTATCCCATTCCTCTGGCTTCTCGCTCATCTTTGCTATGTTATATTTCTTCTCTTTTATTTTTATACTATCCTTCACTTCCCTTTTCAGCCACGGGGTTGCCCCTTACTCCCCTTGGAATCTTTCTTCCTCTTTGGAATAAACTGATCCCTTCTGTATTCTTAGGCCCCTCTCGGTCATGGCTGACCATGGATGTCTCCTGGGTGTTATTCCCTGTATGGAGGACACCTGTGTGTGACATTGTTTAACATGGGGAGACTGGTGCACAGACAGCCACCCCCATGGTCCTTGACAGATCTGGGTCAGGAACCAGTGGTATGGAGTCCAAGTCGACCGGAGACCCTTTTCTGCTGCAGTTTTCATCTGCCTTACCAGCCGTTATGACGCTCCACTCAGGTCAGCCATCATCCTCTGCCTGTTCCACAATTGAGGTCTTGGTTGGATTGCTCTTTGTCAGAGACCTCCCCCTCGAACTTACCGCCATGTGTGGCCCTACCAGGAGCATAGCTCCAGACAACATCGCTCTCAGGATCTCAGGTCCACACAAGCTTCTCCATCACGACAAGGTGACAATCCACGGATTATTCCCAGAAATACCTGCCATTGTTGTTCCACTGTCATCCCTGCCAGGGTATCTTTCCAGTCAACTTTGGTCAGCTGCTCCCTCATGGCTCCATAGTCCCCTTTGTTCAACTGTAATTTTCCCTTCTGCCTCTTAAATTATAGATTAAAACATGGCTCCTTTACCTCGAGTTCCCTTATCATATCCGGATCATTACACAACACTAAATCCAGAATTGCCTTCTCCCTGGTAGGCTCCAGTACAAGCTGCTCTAAGAAACCATCACGGAGGCACTCCACAAACTCCCTTTCTTGGGGTCCAGTACCAACCTGATTTTCCCAGTCTACCTGCATGTTGAAATCTCCCATAACAACCGTAGCATTACCTTTGCGACATGCCAACTTGCATCCTATATCCAGGCTACTGTTTGGGGAACTGTAGATAACTCCCATTATGGATTTTTTACCCTTACAATCTGTCAGTTCTATCCATACTGATTCTACACCTCTGGATTCTATGTCACCCCTCGCAAGGGACTGAATATCATTCCTCACCAACAGAGCCACTCCACCCCCTCTGCCCACCTGTCTGGCTTTTCGATAGGACGTATACCCTTGAATATTCAGTTCCCAGCCCTGGCCCTCTTGCAGCCATGTGTTTGTAATTCCCCCAACATCATACTTGCCAATTTCTAACTGAGCCTCAAGCTCATCCACTTTATTTCTTATACTTCGCGCATTCATATACAACACTTTAACTCTGGTATTCACCTCCCTCTCACACCGGTCACTATTGGCCCTGACCTTACTCTCTTATCCCTTCTGGAACTTTCCTTCCCATTAATTCGGGAGTCTTTTGTAACTTTTCCTGTACCCACTTCCCCTTTAACTCCATCTTTATACTCCCAATTTGTTAACCCCTCCCCCCCGTTATTTAGTTTAAACCCACACGTGTAGCATGAGCAAATCTGCCTCCCAGAACGTTGGTCCCCCTCCAGTTAAGGTGTAACTCGTCCCTTTTGTATATGTCACCCCTACCCCATAAAAGATCCCAGTAGTCAATAAATCTAAATCCCTGCTTCCTGCATCAGCCCCCCAGTCACACATTCAGATCCCCTATCTCCCTGTTCCTGCCCTCACCAGCATGAGGTACAGGAAACAATCCAGAGATAACCACCCTAGACGTCCTGCTTTTCAGTCTTCTTCCTAACTCTCTAAACTCATGTTGCAGAACCTCCTTCCTCTTCTTCCTGACGTCATTTGAATAGAGAACATTAAGTATAATTTTACAATAATGATAAAGTAATAAAAATGCAATAGTGAAGCAAAGAATTGTGTGCAATGTGATAATGATTATACAGTATGATTAAAAAAATGAGTTTGACAAAGTAGGTAGCTAAAGCTTTTTAAATGCTTGTGTATCTGTAACTTGGCAAAATGCCCTGAAAATTAAGTAACATCAACGAAAGATTAATAAGGAATTTGTGGAATTGTCATTTTGATGAGGAGAGACAGGAGGAATAGTGTACAATGGGTTTTGAAGCTGAAAAAACAAGAAAGGAAAGGAGGAAAGAAAGTGCTGTAGTTTCAAGGAAATGTACATTATTGTTAACTTGCGCGAGTCCACATTGCTCGATCCCTTCAACGGCTGACACTGTCTGGAGTTATGGATTGTGGGAGACAGTGGCTACCTTTTACATCTTTGTAATACGCGCCAGGCAAGGATTGTAGTGGAAAATGGGGCACATCTTTTGCAGTTGAGATTCAGTTGCCAGTATCAGTTCAGGAGCATACCAAGAAAATGTGGAGACTTCATTATTGTCTGTTACCTGCTGCACAACTTGACAATCAAAGGCACTTGTCTCTGCTGGAGGAAGCAGTACACATTCCCCTGTGTACATTGGTGGCACCAAAGTAGCAATGGTTGAAATAAACTAAACTAAGCTAAACCAAACTAAGCAAGCCCATTAGCCTTCTTTGTGTGCATGTTCCTCTTCCTGGTAAATATCTCATTGGCCAGAACTGCCTGTCTTTTGAGTGAATATGGGAGCTACCTTCCTTTTCCCTGAAGAAAGGCAGGGGTCCATGGTAAACAATGTGGGTGTTGTGGCTGCATGGCTACAATGGGGACTTGTGTGTCTTGTCTCATTTTTGTACCACAAACTGTTGGGAGATGTGCAAAATTGCACCAAAATTGTATACACAACATTTGTCTTAATGTTTTGGGAGTAAAGCAGCTCTAAAACATCCTCAAACTGTTTTTTGGAGCATTTAGTGATTTTCTTTTCTTTGCAATGGACTCAATTACATGTTAATGTTGATAGAGGTATGTTTTGATATAGCAAAAAATAATTGCAATCCAATTTTTTGGAATCTGTCCCTGCCTCGCTAATCCCTTACTATTGTAAACTGGTGAAAGAATTCTGGATTAACTCTTATGTTCCTCATCATTCAATTTCATACTCAAATTTTTCCTTTTCACTTCCTCTCTCATATTATTGCATTTAGTCTGGTTCACACAAAGAATTCACTTCACAAGCATCATGCATCCACATTTTTTATTTCTCTCTTTTCCTTTCACATTTTGAGCAATCTCCTCCTCAAAAATCACCCCGTGTTCCATGACCGTTTCATAATTTCCGTGTCATAATTTCTGTCATAATTTCTGTGTCATAATTTCCATTCTTAATCAATACAATATTTGAATTGTTACTCAATAAACATAATAAATTTGGCGAATGATTTCTCTGCAGTAACAAAATGGATGTGAATAGTTAATGGAGGGGTTTGATGTAAGGCAACCTTGAAGTGGAATTTGAACATTTTAAGTCAGCTTTAAGTCAATTCATGGTTTACAGAAAATATCTGTTAGGAATCTGTGTTTGTTGCAATGATTATTAATCATGTTACTGGTGAGATGTTGCTCCTTTGTACTGAAAGTATCCTAGATACACCATTAGCAGGTATTCATTAAATTTAAACAACACTGCAGATAGTTCTATTAGTAATCATGGGATTTTCTGAGGCTTAGCTTCCCTTGGCTGGAAATAAGACTCTCCTCTAATTTGCTTGATTCAAGCTGCTTTGTCTTCTCATGCCCCATTTGAGTACTCCAAGTCACGATATGATACACATTTCTACACTGGTTGATTGGATGCACTATTTTGGAGTGTGTTTGATAATTTAAAGTTAATTTGTAAACTTTGCAACTTAGATGCATTTATAGTCTGCGTGAGAGAGATTTTGTTCATGAGTTGGAAAATACACAAAAATACAAAATCATTCAACAAGATAACTCTCTGCCTGTGCGGTATCGTGATGAATGGGATCAAAAGGCCTTAAGAGGGAAAAGAAAGAACAATTGCAAAAAGTGGAGCGAGAGAGGAAATTAGTTCTGCTGTTCATCAGAATGAATGTATATAAGCACAATGGATTTTTAATTCCCTAATATTATGGAAGCTTGTTTGTATGCATGGGTTTCCGTATATTGATTGGTGGTAACTTGGGTCACGTTCTACCCTTGATAACCTTGGTTCATCCTGATGTAAATATTAATAATATCCTCAAATTAAGTGTTTTTGTCTGATTCGTTTTCTTTATTTCAATAACTCAAATGAATGTTGCCATGCTTTAATAAATTTAGACATATATTTTAAAGGATTCCTAAATTATCTTTTGCATATATTCCTAAATTGGTGCATGTTGTTGGATACTTAAGTTGGATATAAGAACAAAAGCAATATGGAGAGACCATTTTCTAATTAGTGTTTGTGCTGTTAAGAGCAACTTATTTTTCAAAAAAATTGTTCGATGCAGGATCAACTTATTACTTTGTTTCTTTACTTCAAATATTTTTGTCATTAGTGCCTATACTGATCTAACTATAAATTTTATGCTGTAAAAATATTGCAGTTGATTTCAAAACAAACCATATCATGATCTAAATTATACCCTTTGACTATGGATTCGATTTTTTTCTATTTTCTCACAGCCAGTGGCATTGAGCACTCCCAATATGCTATCCTGTCATGGGAAATTATTCAATATGTCCTGTACTTACGTACAATAGCAAGACTTGGTGAGGAATAATGCAACTCCATTGTGACCTGACATCTTATACATGCATTTTTGTCCTCCTCTCTGTGGACTGATTGAGTGAATACATGATATAATGGGAGTTGAGAAGAAAGGTTAAGCTACTTTATTTTTTGGCAAATGAATGGAAAATAATGATTGCACCCATGAATTTCAATTATTAAAGTTTGAATTTGCATAATACATGAAAATAAGGAACATGTTGCACTGCACCAATTTAGCGGTTGTCTTTAACTGAAATATGGTTCTGAACGTCCATCAGTCTTACAATATTTGACGATATAACCATGTCCACTTTTTTAGTTCTCACTGAAGTAAATTTGACATTGATCTCTCAAATTTTGCTTACATTACAATAAAATTGAGATTAGGCGCCAAGATTTGAAGGCCTTGCTCGACATTGGCTTTTGCTGAGTTCAAATAAGTTGCACCGCCACAGGAAATATGATTGTGAAAGGTTGCTGGAATGCTAAATTATAGTTTACTTTTACTTTTAACGCGCAAGCTTACAAAAATGCCCCATCTAATTGACACTTGCCAGCTGTCCTGTCTTGTGAATGTAACCCCTTGAGAGTTAAGTTTAGCTCAAGAGTGGTGCTAATAATAAATATTACAACAAGGTCTACTTGTGAAGGCATGCTTTGTAGTTGGGAATATGACATTTTTAAATAGAATGGATAGCTTAAATATCTTTATTTTGCAACACAGAATTTAGCCTTAGGGGGCGGGGTAGGAGTGCTGCAACTTCACAAAACTCCAGCAGTACCAGAAGAACATCTATTCAATGTGATGGACTTCATTATCAAAAGGGGTAAAGTTAAATATATGATTATTACAGTTGGACATGTAATATAAATATTGGTTTAAATCTGAAAATTAAAAAATGGTAGGATATTATTAACCAGATTTGATCTCCAAGGACATGTTGAAATATTGCAATGTACAATTGGTAACTGGATGTCTGCAGCAGTTTCCCCAACAGTGGGACATTATTAACACCTGATTTGAGCTTTGTAATTGGAGAAGCTAGCATTCATTCCATGGGGTGAATGTGAACTTAATTTCACAGAGAAGAGAGTACAAGTAGTTCCTTTTCTTCATCTAATGCTTCCCATATGCCAAGGTCACTGATCATCTGCATTTGTTAATGCTGGCAGTTTATTTTTTTTTTTTTTTTCAGTGCATATTGCTCTTTTCATAGGTATCATAATTTCTTCTAAAATATAACAGGGCATGCTTGGAATGTTATTTAGAGGGTGGGAGAACAGATATTTATTATCAGTCATTCATCCAAAAATTCAGGTACAAGGCAATTATATAGGGAAGATAAGAACAAGGATATATTTCCTATTTAATAACATGGGGATTATAAAGGCTTATCAGAGGTATGTCGAGCTTTTGGTACATTAAAGGCTGAAATAGATTTTTGTACTACGTGTGAATTAAAGGAAGAGAAAAGGGGACAATAGGGAAAGGGAAGAAGGATGAAGAGGAAAGGCAGCAGGAAGGAAGAAAAGGAAAGGAAGAATGATGAAGAGGAAGGAAGAAGGAGGGACGAAGGAATAAGAGGAATGAAGAGGAGAAAGGAAAAAGAGGAACAAGAAGGAAGGAAGAATATGGGCTAAGTGTTCGGCTGGCAACCGGAAGGTAGCTGGTTCGAATCCCGCTTGGAGTGCATACTGTCGTTGTGTCCTTGGGCAAGACACTTCACCCACCTTTGCCTGTGTGTGTCCTTGGGCAAGACACTTCACCCACCTTTGCCTGTGTGTGTGGATGTAATTATGTGAAGCACTTTGGGGTCAATGCAAGTTGACTAAAAATGTGCTATATAAATAAAAAAAAAAGAAAAAAAAGAAAAAGAAAGAGGAGGGAAGGAAGAAGCATTAAGCAGAGGAAGAAGGATGAAGGGAGAATGGGAAGTAGGAGAAGAAGGAAAAAGTGAAAGAAGAAGGAAGAAGCGGGAAAAAGAAGTGGCGCACCTCCCTGCAAGTTGTGTTCCCCCATTGCAGGTTCTGGGAACACTTAGTCACTGGGACAATCCCGAGATCACCAGTGCAACTGTGTGATCAAGATTGGACTGCTGGGAACGAAGCCCGAGACAGTCAGCGTCTCTTCCTGAGGTTAAGACTGAGTGGTCGGGGCAAGCCTGAGATACCAGAACCTTTTCCTGCCCACAGACAATGAGGGACTTCCCCCCCCCTCCCCCCCCCACCCCCATCACCCCAACCCTCCCCGCCACTCTTTGACGTATTGCTTGATACTTTGCAGGATATGGTGGGAAATACCATTGGAGGGATCATTCTGCTGTTCGACTGATGTGGCCATGGTTGGACATGCCCAAGAGATCAGCAGTAGAAGCATCATTGCTTCATGCCAATCTCTTTTATTCAATGCAAGAAGAACTTTAATAATTCAAGTTTAATGCGGATAAATGTGAGGTTATCCACTTTGGTAGCAAAAACAGGAAGGCAGATTACTATCTAAATGGCGTCAAGTTGGGAAAAGGGGAAGTACAATGGGATCTGGGGGTCCTTGTACATCAGTCTATGAAAGTAAGCATACAGGTACAGCAGGCAGTGAAGAAAGCGAATGGCATGTTGGCCTTTATAACAAGAGGAATCGAATATAGGAGCAAAGAGGTCCTTCTGCAGTTGTACATATTAATGATCTGGATGAGGGAATTGAAGGCAATATCTCCAAGTTTGCGGATGACACTAAGCTGGGGGGCAGTGTTAGCTGTGAGGAGGATGCTAGGAGACTGCAAGGTGACTTGGATAGGCTGGGTGAGTGGGCAAATGTTTGGCAGATTCAGTATAATGTGGATAAATGTGAGATTATCCATTTTGGTGGCAAAAACAGGAAAGCAGACTATTATCTAAATGATGGCCGACTAGGAAAAGGGGAGATGCAGCGAGACCTGGGTGTCATGGTACACCAGTCATTGAAAGTGGGCATGCAGGTGCAGCAGGCAGTGATGAAAGCGAATGGTATGTTAGCTTTCATAGCAAAAGGATTTGAGTATAGGAGCAGGGAGGTTCTACTGCAGTTGTACAGGGTCTTGGTGAGACCACACCTGGAGTATTGCGTACAGTTTTGGTCTCCAAATCTGAGGAAGGACATTATTGCCATAGAGGGAGTGCAGAGAAGGTTCACCAGACTGATTCCTGGGATGTCAGGACTGTCTTATGAAGAAAGACTGGATAGACTTGGTTTATACTCTCTAGAATTTAGGAGATTGAGAGGGGATCTTATAGAAACTTACAAAATTCTTAAGGGGTTGGACAGGCTAGATGCAGGAAGATTGCTCCCGATGTTGGGGAAGTCCAGGACAAGGGGTCACAGCTTAAGGATAAGGGGGAAATCCTTTAAAACCGAGATGAGAAGAAATGTTTTCACACAGAGAGTGGTGAATCTCTGGAACTCCCTGCCACAGAGGGTAGTCGAGGCCAGTTCATTGGCTATATTTAAGAGGGAGTTAGATGTGGCCCTTGTGGCTAAGGGGATCAGAGGGTATGGAGAGAAGGCAGGTACGGGATACTGAGTTGGATGATCAGCCATGATCATATTGAATGGCGGTGCAGGCTCGAAGGGCCGAATGGCCTACTCCTGCACCTAATTTCTATGTTTCTATGTTTCTACAGAGCCCTAATGAGACCACACCTGGAGTATTGTGTGCAGTTTTGGTCCCTTAATTTGAGTAAGGACATTCTTGCTATTGAGGGAGTGCAGCGTAGGTTTACAAGGTTAATTCCCGGGATGGCGGGACTGTCATATGCTGAGAGAATGGAGCAGCTGGGCTTGTACACTCTGGAGTTTAGAAGGATGAGAGGAGATCTCATTGAAACATATAAGATTGTTAAGGGCTTGGACACGCTAGAGGCAGGAAACATGTTCCCGATGTTGGGGGAGTCCAGAACCAGGGGCCACAGTTAAAGAATAAGGAGTAGAACGAAGACGAGGAAACACTTTTTCTCACATAGTGGTGAGTCTGTGGAATTTGCTGCCTCAGAGGGTGCTGGGGGCAGGTTCTCTGGATGCTTTCAAGAGAGCTAGATAGGGCTCTTAAAAATAGCGGTGTCAGGGGATATGGGGAGAAGGCAGGAACGAGGTACTGATTGGGGATGATCAGCCCTGATCACATTGAATGGCGGTGCTGGCTCGAAGGTGCGAATGGCCTACTCCTGCACCTATTGTCTATTGTCTATATTGTCTAACCACACACAGAAACCTGAATAATGTGTGCATTCACCTGCACATTGTATATCATTCCTCTAACTCTGCCTTGGCAAGCTACCTCAACACAAAACTACACTCACATGCCTGCCTTCAAGCACAGCGACCATTACTTTTTGGTTTACTGCTTCATAATTCTCATCCTTCCATCTATCCCTGCCACGCATCCCGATCATTTTACAGCAGGGCCCTGAGTGAGTGCCCTGCTTACCAAATGTATTAGTGTACATCCGATGAATGAACACATGCTTTCAGTGTCACTCACAGGTTTGTTTTCTGCTGCTGCTGGAGAAGATGGGCAATAGGGTTTGGACATCAAATCTACCAGTGAAGGAATTCAATCCCAGTGATTTTCACGTCACACAAAACGCTCAGTCACATTGAATTGAGTGAGTCATGAGACATGATCTTCAGAATGATAAATTCAAACATTCTTACCTTTCGAGTACTGAGCCATACATTTCTCACAATTGGGACATTTCTGTCTGTAGCAGCAGCGGTGGAACACAGATATATTTCATTGAGAATATACCATTACAGTTCATGCATTGGTGTTGATAGTCATGAGCTGATGTGTCTATTTTGGCAACAGAGTTTGCATTTAAACTGGTGCCACAATGTTCATGGCTGGTGAATTACTGCTGGCCGTAGGCAGGGATAGTTGTGGTGTACCTGTGAAAGAGTGGGGCAGGGAGCACAATCCTCTGAGTATTGTTTGGTTGGTTGCAGTTGCTACATATTGTGGTCATTGATGAGGTACTGGCGTGTCTTCTGCAAACAGGTCCCACGAATGTAGAGAGAATGGAGATTCTGCAAGGTTATGAAGCAAGTATATTCAGGTCTTGATTGAAGCTCTACTGGCTCAGGATGTCAATGTGTCTGGAACCTTAAATAGGAAGGTGTCGGAAAGAACTGGAGATGCTGGTTTAAATCGAAGGTAGACACAAAATTCTGGAGTAACTCAGCGGGTCAGGCAGCATCTCTGGAGAGAAGGAATGGGTGACGTTTCGGCTCGACCCGAAACGTCTCCCATTCCTTCACTCCGCTGTCTGACCCGCTGAGTTACTCCAGCATTTTGTGTCTACCCTAAATAGGAAGACTGACATAGTCATGCCTACCTTGCTACATGCCACTTATTCACACTAATCTTTCTGAAAATATTCCCAGTTCTCAGTCATTGCTCCCCCAACTAGAACTCAGAGCTCCCGTGGATTTTGAAGAAACAGCAGCAAAGAGAAGCAGGAAAAAACACTGATTGGCTCTAGCCCGAGTGGGAGGAGAGTTAGAAGTGAGTCAGAGGGGGAAAACAGTTTAAAAAGAGAGGCATAGCACAGGCAGACTTAACTCAGAGCTCCCGTGTGTCCAGCTTCAGCTCCTAAAGGACCGTGTTGGGGCACTGGAGAAGCAGCTGGATGACCTCAGGGCCATCCGGGAAAACGAGAATTTCCTGGACAGGACCTACAGTGAGGTAGTCACGCCAAGGATACGGGAAGAACCAAGGTGTGTGACAGAGAGAAAGGGTGGAAATCGTGGAATGCAGAAGACCTAGGTGGCTGTGCCTAATGAAAACAGGTACGCCCTCTTGGGAACTGTCCAGGGATACGATGTTTCCAGTCCGAGTGGCGGACACGTCGGTGGCTCCAATCCTAGAGTTGGGACTCGACCGGCGAGACCGACGTCCGGCAGAGCCCTAGTGGTGGGTGACTCCATTGTCCGAGGAGCGGACAGGAGATTCTGTGGCGGCAGACGAGATGCGAGGATGGTCTGTTTCCTCCCTGGTGCCAGGGTTCAGGATGTCACGAGCCGAATTCAGAACATCCTCGAGAGAGAAGGTGAACAGCCGGCAGTAGTTATGCACGTAGGCACAAACGACATCGGGAAGAAGAGGAAGGAGGTTCCCCAACATGACTTCAGAGAGTTTCTGAACATTCTGGCAGGCAGGTTTGCTAGGGCTACACGTGTGGGTTTAAACTAAATAGGGGGAAGACAAATTGGAGGATAAAGATGGAGTTGAAGGGGAAGTGGCTACAGGAAAAATTTCAAAAGATTCCCGAATTAATGGGAAGGAAAGCTCGAGAATGGACAACAGAGTAAGGTCAGGGCCAATTGAGAACGGTGCGAGGGGGGAAGTGAATACGGAAGTCAAAGTGCTGTATATGAATGCGCGAAGTATAAAGAATAAAGTGGACGAACTTGAGGCTCTGTTATTAACTGGCAAGTATGATGTTGTGGGAATTACTGAGACACGGCTGCAAGAGGGTCAGGGCTGGGAACTGAATATTCAAGGGTATACCTCCTATCGAAAAGACAGACAGGTGGGCAGAGGGGGTGGGGTTGCCCTGTTGGTGAGGAATGAAATTCAGTCCCTTGCAAGGGGTGACATTGAAGCAGGAGATATGGAGTCAGTATGGATAGAACTAAGGAATTGTAAGGGTAGAAAGACCCGAATGGGACTAATCTACAGGACCCCAAACAGTAGCCAGGACATGGGGCAGAAGTTGAATCAGGAGTTAAAATTGGCATTTAGTAAAAGCAATGCTGTGGTTGCTATGGGAGATTTCAACATGCAGGTAGACTGGGAAAATCAGGTTGGTATTGGACACCAAGAAAGTGACTTTGTAGAGTGCCTTCGTGATGGATTCTTTGAACAGCTTGTATTGGAGCCTACCAGGGAGAAGGCAATTCTGGATTTAGTGTTATGTAATGAACCGGATTTGATAAAGGACCTCGAGGTTAATGAGCCATTAGGAGGCAGTGACCATAACATGGTCAGGTTTAATCTACAATTGGAGAGGGAGAAAAGTAGATCGGAGGTGTCAGTGTTGCAGTTGAATAAAGGGGACTACGGGGCCATGAGGGAGCAGCTGGCCAAAGTTGACTGGAAAGATACACTAGCAGGGATGACAGTGGAACAAAAATGGCAGGTGTTTCTAGGAATAATACAGAAGGTGCAGGATCAGTTCATTCCTAGGAGGAAGAAAAATTCCAAGGGGGGAAAGGGACGACCAGGCTGACAAGGGACGTCAGGGACAGTATAAAAATTAAAGCGAAGAAGTACAAGGTAGCAAAGATGAGCGGGAAGCAAGAGGATTGGGTAATGTTTAAAGAACAACAGAAGATAACCAAAAAGACAATACGGGGAGAAAAGATGAGGTACGAAGGTAAGCTAGCCAAGAATATAAAGCAGGATAGTAAAAGATTCTTTAGGTATGTGAAGAGGAAAAAATTAGTTAAGGCCAAAGTTGGACCCTTGAAGACCGAAAAAGGTGAATTTATTATGGGGAACAAGGAAATAGCAGATGAGTTGAACAGGTACTTTTGAATCTGTCTTTACTAAGGAGGACACAAACAATCTTCCTGATATAGTAGTGGCCAGAGGAACTGGGGTGACAGAGGAACTGAAGGAAATCCACATTAGGCAGGAAATGGTGTTTGATAGACTGATGGGACTGAAGGCTGATAAATCTCCAGGGCCTGATGGTCTGCATCCCAGGGTACTTAAGGAAGTGGCTCTGGAAATTGTGGATGCATTGGTGATAATTTTCCAATGTTCTATAGACTCAGAATCAGTTCCTGTGGATTGGAGGGTAGCTAATGTTATCCCACTTTTTAAGAATGGCGGGAGAGAGAAAACAGGGAATTGTAGACCAGTTAGCCTGACATCGGTGGTGGGGAAGATGCTGGAGTCAATTATAAAAGATGAGTTAGTCGAACATTTGGATAGCAATAACAGGATCGGTTCGAGTCAGCATGGATTTACAAAGGGGGAATCATGCTTGACTAATCCTCTGGAATTTTTTGAAGATGTAACTAGAAAAATGGACAAGGGAAAGCCAGTGGATGTAGTGTACCTGGACTTTCAGAAAGCATTTGATAAGGTCCCACATAGGAGATTAGTGGGCAAAATTAGGGCACATGGTATTGGGGGTAGAGTGCTGACATGGATAGAGAAGTGGTTGGCAGACAGGAAACAAAGAGTAGGGATTAACGGGTCCCTTTCAGAATGGCAGGCAATGACTAGTGGGGTACCGCAAAGCTCGGTGCTGGGACCGCAGCTATTTACAATATACATCAATGATTTGGATGAAGTGATTCAAAGTAACATTAGAAAATTTGCAGATGACACAAATCTGTGTGGCAGTGTGAACTGTGAGGAGGATGCTATGAGAATGCAGGGTGACTTGGACAGGTTGGGGGAGTGGGCAGATGCATGGCAGATGAAGTTTAATGCGGATAAATGTGAGGGTATCCACTTTGGTAGCAAAAACAGGAAGGCAGATTATTATCTAAATGGCGTCAAGTTGGGAAAAGGGGAAGTACAACGGGATCTGGAGGTCCTTGTACATCAGTCTATGAAAGTAAGCATGCAGGTACAGCAGGCAGTGAAGAAAGCGAATGGCATATTGGCCTTTATAACAAGAGGAATCGAATATAGGAGCAAAGCGGTCCTTCTGCAGTTGTACAGAGCCCTAGTGAGACCACACCTGGAGTATTGTGTGCAGTTTTGGTCCCCTAATTTGAGGAAGGACATTCTTGCTATTGAGGGAGTGCAGCGTAGGTTTACAAGATTAATTCCCGGGATGGCAGGACTGTCATATGCTGAGAGAATGGAGCAACTGGGCTTGTACACTCTGGAGTTTAGATGGATGAGAGGGGATCTCATTGAAACATATAAGATTGTTAAGGGCTTGAACACGCTAGAGGCAGGAAACATGTTCCTGATGTTGGGGAGTCCAGAACCAGGGGCCACAGTTTAAGAATAAGGAGTAAGCCATTTAAAACGGAGACGAGGAAACACTTTAGTGTGGTGCGTCTGTGGAATTCTCTGCCTCAGATGGCAGTGGAGGCAGGTTCTCTGGAAACTTTCAAGAGAGAGCTAGATAGGGCTCTTAAAAATAGCAGAGTCAGGGGATATGGGGAGAAGGAAGGAATGGGGTACTGATTGGGGATGATCTGCAATGATCACATTGAATGGCGGTGCTGGCTCGAAGGGCCGAATGGCCTACTCCTGCACCTATTGTCTATTGACTAATGTCTATAACTCGATATTCTGTCCTATTTCTTGGTGATTAAGCTCTGCAGAGGCTTAGAAAGAGCAGGTTTTAGTGGGAAGGAAAGGGTTTATGGCCCAAGAAGGCTTCTAGAAGATCAGAGAAAAGATGGGAATTGCTTTCCTTTGATTAGTTAACTTGTAGTGATTTCACAATGACACAATTGTAGAAAAGCCTTTGTGGTTGAACATGAGTATACCAGCAAGTATTTCTACAAATATTCATTTTTGGTATTTAACTGGATCACAGTAAATGTAGGACATAATGGGTATGGTAACATTGTAGCTATACTATCGATGATTAAACCACAGGGCATGTTTGAATTCCATCAAAGCGTCCAGACCATTTAAAATCAGATAAATAAAATCTGTGTATGGTATTGCTCTTAATATTGTGATTATCAATTATTTCAGTTCAGTTTAGTTTATCAGTTTAGTTTATTGTCACGTGTACCAAATTGCAGTGAAAAGCTTTTGTTACGTGCTAACCCGTCAGCGGAAAGAAAATACATGATTACATGATACAAATACAAAATACATGAGCCATTTACAGTGTATAGATACATGATAAGCGAATAACATTTAGTACAAGGTAATGCTAGTAATGTCCGATCAAAGATAGTCCGAGGGTCACCAATGAAGTAGATAGTAGTTCAGGACTGCTCTCTACTTGTGGGAAGATGATTCAGTTGCCTGATAACAGTTGGGAAGAAACTGTCCCTGAATCTGGGGGTGTACGTTTTCACACCTATGCCTTTTGCCGGATGAGAGAGTTGAGAAGAGGGAGTGGCCAGGGTGTGACTCATCCTGTATTATGTTGATCGATAAAATAGAAAATCAGGCATAATTGACTCTGTGGTGAACAGATTTCCTCATATTTTAACAGTGTAACACAAAGCACTTTATAAGTAAGGATGAAGTTTACATTGAAGGTAGACACAAAATGCTGGAGTAACTCAGCAGGTCAGGCAGCATCTCTGGAGAGAAGGAATAGGTGATGTTTTGGGTCAAGACCCTTCTTCAGACTGACATCAGGGGAGGGGGTAGGACAAAGTTTACTGATTGATTGGTATTACCTTTAATCTATTTAGCGTTTTTATGAAAACCATATGAATCATGGGAGCGGAACATCTATTTAGATATCATGAACATCATACATGCCATGTGATGCTCCAAAGAATTTTCATTTATTTTAATGTTACTGTATATTAAAAATAAAACATCATCACATTTAACACCATTTCTTAACCTATTAAAAATGTTTTAGAACAGATGATCATTTAAAAAAAAGAAACAGATTCAGCCATGAAAACTGGAATTATTGTAGTGCATATCTTTTGCCCATGGTGCAGATTAATATGGCACAATACACTCAATTGATAGATATGCTTTGGTGAAATGGTGCTTTGAGTATTAGTTATGAAAACAGTTAACGTTATAGTAAATGCCAATAAATTAGGAGCAATACGATTGTTTACACAAGTTTGAAAAATTTGCTTTTGTTACTAGACTGGTTGAAATCTAGCACTGAATCTGTTTGCACAGTAATTTGAACATGCCTTGTTCATCCAGTTTAGACTGACCTCAGTGCAGCTCAAAGCTACTTAAAATTAGTTTCTGTACCAGTTACATTATTAGCAAGCAAACATGAGTCTCTCCCATGTAAGAATTATCACTGTGGTTGTTTTTGTTCCAAACCAGTCCATAACTTGCTGTGTTCGAAGAATTTCACCAGATGAACTGGTAAAGCCAGATACATACATAGATCAAACTAATCTATATCATACTAAATAGTCAGTTGCAGTAAATCACATGAGGTTAATGTTACCTATTCCTCGTGGTAGGAAATGGACATATATTTTTGCACTTGCCCGGTTATATAAAATAATAGTCCAATTGCCACCTGTTTCCATTTGGCAGAAACAGTTAAAACTAATCTCACTGTTACACTTCAGAGCAAAGCAGATTTTTTACAGTGAAAGAGAAAATGTATTTTCCATAAATTACCATTAGTATTTTATGCATCTTTAGAATAATAAACCAGGTGTCTTTTTTTTCCTTAACAAGGAGCTTTTATTGCATATTCACAATTTATAAAGTACTGCATTAATCAAAACTGCTAATCTTGCAGTTTGAAAACATCAACCTTCAGATTACAAACTACTCAGCCATATCCACAACAACTTCAGGTGGTAGTATTCTTGCCATAGAGGGAGTACAGAGATGGTTCACCAGACTGATTCCTGGGATGGCAGGACTTTCATATGAAGAAAGACTGGATAGACTCGGCTTGTACACGCTAGAATTTAGAAGATTGAGGGGGGATCTTATAGAAACGTACAAAATTCTTAAGGGGTTGGACAGGCTAGATGAAGGAAGATTATTCCCGATGTTGGGGAAGTCCAGAACAAGGGGTCATAGTTTAAGGATAAGAGGGAAGTCTTTTAGGACCGAGATGAGAAAATCATTTTTTACACAGAGAGTGGTGAATCTCTGCCATAGAAGGTAGTTGAGGCCAGTTCACTGGCTATATTTAAGAGGGAGTTAGATGTGGCCCTTGTGGCTAAAGGGATCAGGGGGTATGGAGAGAAGGCAGGGATGGGATACTGAGTTGGATGATCAACCATGATCATATCGAATGGCGGTGCAGGCTCGAAGGGCCGAATGGCCTACTCCTGCACCTATTTTCTATGTTTCTATGTTTAGTGGCACTGTGCGTTGTGCAGGAGGATGGGTATGATATCTGCCTTCCATGTGGTAGTCTCATATTCTTTTCCTGTAATGTCAGTGAGAGAACGGAATGGATGCTTTGTCTGTTTCCACAGGGGAAAAAAATAGACTGAAGGGCAACTTACCAGGAATGCTGCTGTCCACTTTCTAGTGACAGCTCCAGAGTCAGCAAAAGAGGCTTAAGTGTGCAAGCATGTCTGCCCTTGTGGTGTTTATTTATACGTGTGATTTGTTAAAGGTCAAAAAAGGGAATTAAAGTTTATATGTGACTTTAACCCTGAGCATGGTTTTATTATACCCTCCTTATATATATTATGCCCCCCCCCCCCCCCCCCCCCCCCGAAATGAATACCATTCCTGATTTTTTTTTTAAATGCACTGAATCAAATATTGCAAGACAGAGTCCCAACCTTTTCTGACTACCTTATTCAAAGGAGTAAACATTTTGTGGAAAAGCATCATAACCACATACTGAAAATTAGTTGTAAAATATACAGAGAAAATTATACAAAACGTTATTTCTCACAGACCGGTTTCAAATGCATATATTTACATTTGCCTTTGACATCAGTTTCTTAGTGCTGGACAATGTTTCATTAAGATATGTATTTCAATCTAAAATAACCTGAGTTGAAACATGCAAACCCCAGCTCACCCGTGACTTCTTTGTTTTAAAGCGCACTTGCAGAGGGTACAGGCAAGCTGGACCAAAGGAATGCCACTACTTGTGGTCAGAGAGAGGTTCAGTCCCATGTATCACAGTGGACTACAGGGAATGCTAGGAATGCAGAGTGCAAATGTTGGCAATCATATTTCACGTTGGGATGCTGACTGCAATAAAGAATCACCGTGAGTTACATGGTATGAATGTACATTGAGGGGTGTTTCAGCAGCTCCAGGGCATTGCAATAGGTTAGATCCTGATAGCATGTATACTCTGTCTGCAATTGCAGCCTGAGGGCAGACCAGGCCCAGGCTGTTCTGAACGGGTTACTGAGGCCTACCTTCAGGACCCAATCCAGCAAGATCTGACCTACTGTGCTGCCTTACTACTACTGTGGCACCCCACAATGTATTTCGTACTCTGTAACTCACAGTGACGCATCATTGAACAAGGTATCCCAATGTGATGTATGACTGTCAACTATCTTACTCGGGCTTATTAATGTGCGGCGTGGCATGTGGAGGCTCTGAATAATTTTAAACAATCTCTGATACATAGACATTTACAAACTATGAAAAGTGAAATAGTTGATTTAAAAAATCAAACTTAAAAATATAGCCAAAATTTCTTAAATTCAGGATGGAACAATGGCCAATGGTAGAGTTGCTGCTTCACAATGCCTGAGACCTGGGTTAAACCCCGACCTCGGGTGCTGTCTGTGTGGAGTTTGTATGTTCTCCCTGTGACCTCATAGGTTTTCTCCAGGTGCTCCGGTTTCCTCCCACATTCCGAAGACGTGCATGTTTTTAGTTTAATGGTCTCCTGTAAATTGCTCCGTTGATATCCTGTAATTGATATCCCTGGGATAACTAGGGATATCAACGGGTGACGTGGACTTGGGAGGCCGAAGGGCCCGTTTCCATGCTGTATCACTAAAACTAAACTAAACTTTATTAAAGATAGTGAATTAAAATATTTTTTCTTCACAATTATGTGCATGTTCCCCTGAAGTCGATGTTGAGGTTTCAGATCTGGTGCCAACAGGCACAGCATCTCGGCAAGAGTGTGTGACACCACAGTGGCTTCACATGATCGCTGACTAACAGATTTGGTGCCCTGAACCCGCCCGTAAACATTTAACTTGCGTGTTTCTACGCAGATATGACCTGCTTCCAGTTTAATCAACAAGTGCCAGTTTCTCAATTTGATGGAATTATTGACACTAGGAAAATTCAAACCAATAAATTGCACACTGACAATACATCATAATGAGTGATAGAGAAAGATAAAACATCATAAATTGTTACATAGGATGGTCACCCTGTACATCACTACATTATAATCAGTGAAAATGCATCATAATCAGTTGCAGACTGAGCCAAAGTGTTACATGAAGTAATTATACATCATGGTGACTTGTAGTTAGTGTACTTCACTTGTTAGAGGGAGCAATGATAGCTTAGAGTGAGTTAAAGGGGATGATAATACGTCACAGTGAGTTCAGATAGTGCAAACATACACAATGAATCGTTCGAGTTGACACTGAGCGCTGGCAATCAATAATACATTACAATAAGTTTGGTAATATGTCTGAAGAAAACATATTGTTTAACTGTATGTTACAGGAGCGATAATACTCCACTGAGTTACAGTTGGTAATACACAATATAGTTATAGGGTATTATAAGACCAGAAAACATAGGAGCAGAATTAAGCCCTTCAGCCCATTGAGTCTGCTCAGCCATTAGATTATGGCTGATCTATTTTTCCCTCTCAACCCCATTCATCTTCCTTCTCTGCATACCCTTTGATGCCCTTACTAATCAAGAATATATTATGGTGGGCGATAAGAAACAACATTGAGTTAGTCAACAATCATGTCACAATTACAATTGATGGGGATGGATCACTGAGTTACAGTCAGCCAAAATAGAACACAGTGTCACAGTTGGCAATAATACTTGGTGAAGTACAGTCTGCAATAATTAATCATGAAAATGGTGCTAGAAAAACTCAATTTGAGCAGCGTCTGTGGAGAGAGGAACAAAGTTATAGTTTCATCCATAATGTTGCATTGGTATTGTGAAAGGTGAGGAGTAAAACAACTTAAATTGCAATGGAGATAGTAAACAAGAGAGCTAATCTGATGAGGTGGAAGGCAGAAGAGATTAAATGATAGAATGAGTGAAACATTAAGGTGATAGTAGGTGATAAAAGGATTTATGAATATTGAAAGTTAGATCTGGTAGAGATGTAAATAGGGAGCATGTTCATATTGAATTACAATCAACAAGAATATATAATTGATTTGCTATGAACAGCAATGCATCATCTTAAGGCAACAAATTGACAAAACATCACAGTAAACCATAGGGGTGGGGATGGGATGTGAGTGATAACACAGCAAAAGAACTTTACAAATGTTATATAATCTTAATAGAATCAGTGCAGTCATTGAGAATGTTGCCGCTGCACACTGAAAATATTCACAATGGTTTGTACATTGTCGATCAAGCACAAATCAGGCCTCCGACTTCACTGCCCACCAAAGGGAGTAAATATTTGATTCATTTCAATGCAGTTGATACCAGGCTTCATATTTATTAGTTGATACCAGGTTTCCCTTCCTAACGAGTCAGGGTCTCGACCCGAAACGTCACCCATTCCTTCTCTCCAGAGATGCTGCCTGTCCCGTTGAGTTACTCCAGCGTTTTGTGTATATCTTTCCCATTTATTAGATCAGGTTGCAGGTGCGGAGACAAAACCAGGATTACATTTTCACATCAATAATATTTCAGATCCATGCAGCTCTATAAGACTTTGGTTAGGCCGCATTTGGACTATTGGGAGCAGTTCTAGTCGCCCCACTACAGGAAAGATGTGGAGGCTTTGTGGAGGGAACAGGAGAGGTTTACCAGAATGCTACCTGGATTAGGGTGTATTAGCCAAAAACAGAGGTCTTTGGATTGTTTTCTCTAGAACGCAGGAGGTTGAGGTGAGTACTGAGAAATATATAAAATTATGAGGCATAGATAAGGTAGATGCTCAGAACTTTTATCAGTTGGTGGGTGCTTGTGATGCTTTGCCAGATGTGGTGGTGGAAGCAGATATGACAGCACATTTAAGAGGCGTTTAGATAGGCACATGAAGGTACAGGGAATGGAAGGATATGAATCGTGCAGGGAGATGAGATTGGTTGAGTTTGGCATCATGTTCGGCACAACATTGTGGGCCAAAGGGCTTGTTCCTGTGCTGTAAAGTCATAGTCATAGAGTGCTACAGTGTGGAAACAGGCCCTTCGGCCCAACTCGCCCACGCCAGCCAACAATATCCTAGCTACCCTAGTCCCACTTGCCTGCGCTTGGTCCATAACCTCCAAACCTGTCCTATCCATGTACCTGTCCAACTGTTTCTTAAACAATGGGATACCTCCTCAGCTACCTCCTCTGGCAGCTTGTTCCATACACCCACCACCTTTGGTGTGAAAAGATTTCCCCTCGGATTCCTATTAAATCTTTTCCACTTCACCTTGAACCTATGATCCTCGATTCCCCGATCTATTCCTCTCATGATTTTGTATACCTCTATAAGATCTCCCCTCATCCTCCTATGCACCATGGAATAGAGATCCAGCCTACTTAACCTCTCCCTATAGCTCACACCTTCTAGTCCTGGCAACATCCGAGTAAATCTTTTCTGAACCTTTTCAAGCTTGACAATATCTTTCCTATAACATGGTGCCCAGGACTGAACATAAAATTCTAAATGTGGTCTCACCAACAACTGCAACATGACCTCCCAACTTCTATACTCAATACCCTGACTGATGAAGGCTAAAGTGCCAAATGCCTTTTTGACCACCTTAGCTACCTGCGACTCGACCTTCAAGGAACCATGCACTTGTACTCCCAGATCCCTCTGCTCTACAACACTACCCAGAGGCCTACCATTTACTGTGTAGTTCCTGCCCTTATTCAACGTCCCAAAATGCAACACCTCACACTTCTCTGTATTAAATTCCATCAACCATTCTTCCGCCCACCTGGCCAATCGCTCCAAATCCTGCTGCAATCTTTCACGACCATCTTCACTATCTGCAAAACCACTAACTTTTGTATCATCAGCAAACTTGATAATCTTGCCCTGTATAGGGCCTGTTCCACTTGGGCGTCATTTGCGCATCATTTACGTGACATCCTAAAAATTGGTTGGCGCGTCATGACGCGCGCATGACATGGACAAGACGCGCGCATGGCCCGTGGTGTGGCGTGGAGGCATATGCAGTGACACGCGGTAGCGACTGGCGCCCCAGGATTTTGGGATGCTCAAAATCCTCGCGCGCCACCTGTGTGATGCGCAAATGACGCCCAAGTGGGACAGGCCCTTGTGATCTCATCCAAATCATTGATGTAGATGACAAGCAGTAATGGGCCCAGTACCGAACCCTGTGGCACACCACTAGTCACAGGTCTCCATCCTGAGAAGCAACCTTCCACCATCACCTTCTGCTTCCTTCCATGGAGCCATTCAGCTATCTCTCCTTTGATCCCATGAGAACTAACCTTCCAGAGCAACCTACCATGCGGCACCTTGTTGAACACCTTACTAAAGGCCATTTACAGTTGTATTTGCAACCACTCTCTGCACTCGAGTCCACGAGTAGCATCTGCAAAGTGCTCTGGGCTTCTGACGATTAGTTTAGTCTAATGATCAACCATAATCACATTGAATGGCGGTGCTGGCTTGAAGGGCCAAATGGCCTACTCCTGCACCTATTGTCTATTCTCCATTCTATTGTAACATCTCTGCCCTCATTAACCTTTTTGGTCACGTCTTCAAAAAAATCAATCAGATTTGTGAGACACGACCTCCCACGTACAAACTCATGCTGATTCTCCCTAATCATCCCTTGCCCATCAAAATGCCTGTATATCCTATCCCTCAGAATACTCTCCAGTAACTTACCAACTACAGATGTTAAGCTCACCGACCTATAGTTCCCAGCATTTTCTCTGCAGCCCTTTGTGAAAAGATACACAATGTTTGCCACGCTCCAATCCTCTGGCACCTCTACTGTATTTAAGGACAACATAAATTTCAACCAGGGCTCCCGCAATTTCCTCTCTAGTTTTCCCGCTATGTCCTCGGATATATCTGATTAGGCCCCGGAGATTTGTCTACCTTCAAACATGTATTATTGTCCATGTTCTCTTGACCTTTCTGAAAAAGGGTCATTAACCACATGTTAACTCAGTTTCTCCAAAGACACTGCTCAACATGCTGAGTATTTTCAACATTTTCTCATTTTATTTCAGCATTACTGTATCTGTTTTTGATTTATTTTTTGGCTCTTGGAAATGCCCATTTGTAGGTTGCACTTAATTTGCAAAATGTCTTCAATGAAATTAATTTCTATCAATTGTGGCTGAGTAATTGTCTCTGCATAGAAATACTGAGTTGTGAATACGGAATCTTGGGCTGTACTGCAAAGTGAGCTGCACATATTAAGCTAATGTGCACCTAATTAAAATCTGCTGCTATTGTTTTGACCACAGTAAATTTTAACGTGTGTGCATATTGTTGGTAATTGAATCTTACTCAATGCCTGAACTTCTTTGGGACACGGGAATTATAAATAATATGATCAATCAATATGCAATTATTTTACACAACCAGATTGCATTTTGTTCTAATTAGGATGATACATATCTTTGTATTTCCCTGTGGCAATTTGAAAAGTCCCTTGCACATCCTGAATTCATATGCACGAAGTCTCAGAGTTTTCACAAACAAGGCTCTTAAGTTGCTCTTAATAAAAGATTTAAGTTTGTACCAGCTATAGCTGATTAACACAATTTTGGTTTCATAACTTAATATTTGCTTTGCTTAGCACATTTGCCACAAGCTTTTGTGCATTTAATTAACATCCACTTAGATGAGGGGGTTGTTATTGGAAGGAAGATGATAATGAAAGTAAAAATGCTGTGACAAGCAGAAACTTCAGAAAATCAAACAGAGAAAATGATCAGAGAGAAAAAATGGAAACAGAGACAAAAAAAAAAGACAGAAACAGGGAGAGGGAGCACAAGAAATAGGATTTCCCTTCTGTTTCCATTTCTTCTAAAAACAGAAGTGAGTGTGTGTCAGGGGAAGGGATATAGGGAAAGAGAGATAGAAAAGAGAACACAATAAATGAAAAAATAGTATGACCTGAAAGTTTATTTTATTTTATTTATTCAGTGAAGAGAGTTTTGTTTTATTCATTTATGGGATACTTGCAAGGCTGTCTTTTTGGTGACTTTCCTAATTTCCTTGAGAGTTGGCGGTGAGCTGCTGGCTTGAGTTGCTGTGGTCATTGAAGAGACTATATTTTTGGATGAAGTTCAAAGGTTTACATTCAGTGGCGAAGATAACAAAAACAATTTATTTCAGGGTCCAAATGGAGTGGGACCTGCAGATGATGGGGTTGCTTGCACCTACTGCGAGTGGTAGAGACCACAGCACGATTTATAGAATAGCCCAAGCGTGTAATCGGAGGGCATTTGCAGATAGTACATAGTATTGCCACTGTGCTTGCGTTGATTGAAATATCATTTCAGTACTGTTGGAGTTGTGCTCACCCAAGGGGGGGGGGGGGAAATCCAATTGTTGGCCAAATGTAGGTGGTTAGGTTTTCTTTTTGGAGGCAACCATTCCTGATTAATATTGAAGCCTTGCTGCATGCAAGCATGGGTCACTTCAATTGCTGAGGAATTACAAATGTTTTAGTTTTTAGTTTTAGAGATGAAGAGTGAAAATAGGATGTCCACGCTGACCATCGATCACCAGTATGCTAGCTACATGTTATCGCATTTTCACATCCACTCCCTGCACACCAACAGCAAATTATAGAAGCCAATTAACCTACAAGCCTGCATGTCCCTGGACTGTGGCAGGAAACTTGAGCACCTGGGAGAAACACGGTCACAGGGAGAACGTACAAATTGCACAGACAGCACACATAGGCTGGATCGAACCTGGGTCCCTGGCACTGTGAGGCAGCAACTCTACTGCGGCACCACTGTGCCACATTGCTGTGCCACTGTGCCACCCTATTTATTGTTATTTGGCATCACACAATCTTCGGTGAACTGCCACTTCTGATCTCATGATGGAAGAAAGATTATTAACATTATCAGAAGGAATGTCTGCATTGCCTGGAGCTGGGCGATGATTGAACTGCACTAACAATAACCATCATATAGGTTATGAGCTACATGGGAGAGGTTGAGTAGGCTGGGACTTTATTCCTTGGAGCGCAGAAGGATGAGGGGTGACCTTATTGAGGTGTATAAAATCATGAGAGGAATAGGTTGGGCAGCCTCTTGCTCAGAGTAGGTGAATTGATGACTAGAGGACATAGGTTTAAGGTGAAGGGGAAAAGATTTAATAAGAAACTGAGGGGTAACTTTTTCACACAAAGGGTGGTGGGTGTATGGAACAAGCTGCCAGAGGAAGTAGTTGAGGCTGGTATTATCCCAACATTTAAGAAACAGTTAGACAGGTTTGGAGGGATATGGACCAAATGTGGGCAGGTGGGACTAGTGTAGTTGGGACATGTTGGCCGGTGTGGGCTAGTTGGGATGAGGGGTCTGTTTCCACACTGTATCACTCTATGACTTTATCATCATTTTGTGAGATGAATGACTACCAAATGTTGGAGTGTTTTCTCTCTGCTGCCCATCAACTTTAGTTTTACCGGGGCTCGTTGATCCCATTTTCAGTTAAAAGCTGAATTGATGTTATACTCAGGGCAGTTACTCTCACCTCATCTCTAGAAATCAGCTATTTGAGTTGGATCATGGCTGCAGTGAGATCTAAAATCTAAAAGCAGCCCTAACCTAAAATGAGCTTTGGCAGAAAGGTAATCAATGAGTGAGTGATGACTCTATGAAACCATTTTAAATCATTTTGCTGATGATTGAGGGTGAACTAATTGGTCAATAATGAGCTGGATTGACATTATCCTACTTGGACTGGACATACTTGGGCAAAATTCCACGTGGTTGTATGGATGCCAGTGTGGGACTGCACTGGAAGCTTGGCACGAGGTATGGCTGCCTCAGGAGGTCAATTCTTCATTTCTGAAGGAAGCCAAGATGGATTGTCCACAGCACTTCTGACTGAATTTGGCTGCAAATGCTTCAGTCTGATCACATATTGGACTCCATCATTGCTTAGGATGAGGATGTTTTTGCAACTCCAATCAGCTATTTAATTATCCACAACTGAACATCCGACAGGACTCCGGAGTGTTAAACTGATGTGTTAATTGCAGGATTTCTATGTTCTGTCTTTTGAGTGCTGTTTATGGTGCTTTGCATGGATTTATTTCAGTTTTGCAACCATGCCAGGATGGCAGGTCCACTTTTAGGTACGTTTGATGCTGTTACCAGTATGCTCATTCCTCGCTGAACCAAAGATGGTCCACTTGTTGGATAATAATGATAGTTTGAGGTATATGCAGGCCCTGTAATTGGAAATTTACTGAACTCTGGTTTATGTGCCAAATAAACTAAATCAGAATCAGAATCAGATTATGATAAAATGCAATTATTTTTCTGGTGATGGCCCTCAGCAAGTCTTGAATGTCCAGTTTTGCATTGCCTTTCAACTGCACGGAGTCTGTTTTATTGAACACAATTTAAAGCCGAGATTGACATGTTCTTGATTAGTAAGGGTGTCAAAGATGATAGGGAGAAGGCAGGAGAATGGGGTTGAGAGGGAAAGATAGAGCAACTGTGATTAAATGGTGAAGTAGACTCGATGGGCTGAATGGCCTAATTCTCCTGCGATTTATGATATTATATGAGTGTTACACAGTATGATAACGAGTGTCCATATATGAAGATTGGTCCTTATACACAACATTTGTGATTCTCACTCCAATCAAAACTTGCATAGACAGATTTATTTTCCACAGACAGATTGATCAGGCCAAAACAAGTAGATTTATTTATTGTGTTTGTTTGCTTACCATATTGTCACTGACCCAGGGGCAGCTTGATGGCACACTGGTACAGTTGCTGCCCGGGTTTGATCATGACTATGGGTGCTATCTGTATAGAGTTTGTACGTTCTCCCCATGACAGCATGGGCTTTCCCTGGGTGCTCCGATTTCTTCCCACAGACCAAAGACGTACAAGTTTGTAGGTTAATTAGCTTTGGTACGAATTGTAAATTGTCCCTATTGTGTAGGATAGTGCTAGTGTACAGAGATCGCTGGTCGGACTCGGTGGGCCGAACAGCCTCTTTCCACGCTGTATTACTAAACTAAAGTAAACTAAACAGTGTAGCAGTAATGCCCTTCAAGGCTCAGCTATCATAGTCAGTGGTGATGCTAGTGAACCCTCATAATAATGGGCATTAAACTCCTGACCTAAAGTATATTTTGTGCCTTTTCTTTGCTTTCAGTTTTCTTCCCAGTGTTACCCAATGGAGAAGAGTATTGATTCATCAACAGAAGGAGACAGTAGACATATGATATTAATTTGCAGTTCACCTAGGCTGAATTAGACCAGATCCTATGATTCTATAATGGAATCTGAAATCAACGTGAGGATTTTCAGGGTCATTCCATCTGTATGCTACTGTGTCATCACCGTGAGTAACTCTATCCACCAGTGGAATTTGATAGAGGGTTGTGGTGGAATGGATGTTAGGTATATTTCTGTGAGTATAGCTTTGTCTGTGGCACAGCACTACCAATTTCTTAGATTTTTGAGAATAGGACTTTCAAGGTTAACTGGGGCAGTACAGTGGTGCAGCAGTAGAGTTGCTGCCATACAGCATTAGAGACCCAGGTTCGATCCTGACAACAGGTGCGGTCTGAACAGAGTTTTTATGTTCTCCCAGTGACCACGTGGTTTTCTCCACATCCTCTGGTTTCCTCGCACATTCCAGACGTGCAGGTTTGTAGGTTAATTGGCTTTGGTAAAACTGTAAAATTGCCCCTAGTGTGTAGGATTGTGCTAGTTTACTGTGTGATTGTTGGTTGGCGCAGACTTAATGGGCCAAAGAACCTGTTTCCATGATGTATCTCTAGTTTAGAATAAACAAACTAATCTAAACTAAACTAAACTGGGCTGAGTGCAATTTTTCCAGATCTAGTACCTGATACCAGGTGGCCTTCCCAGTTTCGTCCTTATTGTGTTTCAACACAGTAGTTTGGTTACAACTGAATGGCTTGCGAGGCAGTTACAAGTTAATAAGATTGCTCTGTGCCTTGAGCCATACATAGAGCAAACTGGAAAAGTGGGTAAAAGTCTCTAATAACGTGGCCATTCATGATAATTAACTGGTTTTACCATTGCCATTAATGAAACAACTTATTTTTTTTCTAAGTTCCGGTCTATTTAATGAACATTTAAACCCCTCAGTTGTCGGGGTGGTATTTCATCTGATGGATTAATAGTCTAGGTCTCTGGGTTATGAGTCAGGGGTCTTCACCACTGTGTCACCATTACTGTTAAACAGAGGACTGATCCAACACGAAACCTTTCAGTGCCTCCCTTATTTCCACTCTCCCTCCACTGAGGTAAACTTTCACATCCACAATTAGGAGAAATTATGAGAATGAAATAAAAATGAGAAAAGAAGGATATTTAATATATTTCTATATTGTATTATCATGCTTCTCCTGAGTCCACTGCTTATTTCAGTTTATTATAATTTTAGGTGTTTTTGCATCCAAATTGCTGTTATAAATTCACAATTCCCATTCCACATTCTTTGCCGATCAAAAGAGCAAAATATTCATAATAATGAATCAGTTCTTGTTTTTATACCAATAACTGAAATTCAGTTCCTGTTAATATAATTATTGATTGTGAGGGAGGTGATAGTGTGATAAGGGAGAGTGGGTGTTGTGGGATATGGGGTGGGTTCGGAAAGTTTAATTTGTCTTTGGTCCCAGTTGCTAAAGTGCTTGCCCATTTAAAGAACATCATTAGGATGTCTTTCCAGTGTTGATTGCTTTCCCATTCTGAAAATCAAATAGTTAAAAATAACTAGGTGTGTAGGAAAGAACTGCAGTTGCTGGTTTAAATCGAAGATAGACACAAAATGCTGGAGTAACTCAGCGGGACAAGCAACATCTCTGGGGAGAAGGAATGGGTGACGTTTCGGATCGAGACCCTTCTTCAGACGGAATTAAAAATGACTCTCAGAAAGAGCACCTGCTCACTCATACCCTGTGTTTGCAATGTTCCCTGGAGTTGAAATGTGGGGAATTATGGTTGAATAGAAGGTAAAAATAAGGTTCATATTTCACGCAAGGAATAATTACATTTTACAATTGATTACTTATTTCCTTAGGACTTCCTTGAAGCTTTCTTCAAAGACCTCAACATCTCCTAGAACCCTGGGTTTGGACAATGGAGGAAAGTTTCTGCAAATGTACTCACCCATCTCTCTTTTCACTCTGCCAGCTAGCTCCAGTGCTTTATTGTGTGTATCATCTTGCTGTGTAGAACTAAGCATTAAGACCTATAAGGTATTAATTTATATTTTTAGGTGAGTTAATGAAAGCCATCATTTATAATTTTCACCGAATAATGGACAGTTATGGAATCAATTCAAAGGATTTTCTCAACATTTAAGAATACCAATTACTAAAATGGGATGTGACATTCGATGAAGGCCAGTTAAAGAAGTAACAAGATGTGTGCACTCTCTGCACCTTTTGTAATCTCAGGAAACCCCCAAGATATTTTACACCAGTGCAGTTCGTTTGAAAAGCAGCCTGTGATTTATATTGAAATTAATGCAGCTAGGCTGTGCATTACAGACACCTACAGTTAGCAATGTGCAATGGCCAAGGGACATTTAAAAATATAGTTCATTAAGGAATATATATATATATATATTGGTCAGGCAGCATGGATAACCACCCTCCATTTCTTTTGAAAATGTTTCAAGGGATCCTTTACACCCAAGTGAAAGAGAAGACACAGATTTCATTTGAACAAGGATCTCTACCCAAAACGTCACCTACTCATTTTCCCCAGAGATGCCGTCTGACCCACTGAGTTACTCCAGCATTTTGTGTCTATCTCCGCTGTAAACCAGCACCTGCAGTTCCTTCTCCCAGCATTCATTTACTTTCATCTAAATGATGGCACCATGGACCATGCATTTCTCTGTCATTGTAACTCTGATGCATAAGCCTTCATTTTTATGGTTACGGTCTCTCAAGTGGCATTTGAACACACGCAACCTTTTGGCAGAGAGGCAAGCAGGGAACCAACTGAATAATAACTGACATAGACAGTGCCTTTCAGGTCATAAAAAAGCCCTATTGTTACAAAAGAGTGTTTCCCCTAACTCATTCTGAGAAGTGCCATGGGAGATCTGCTAACATTACACTGAACATTAACCTCAATGGATATACTGTGAAATTGAGATAATTATTTCTCGTATAACACTTTAGGTAATGTAGCACAGCCCAACTAACATGCAAAGACAGGATGCCACACAGTGCAGACAGCTAATAGAAACTGTTTAGATAATCTAATTAGACCCGATATAATGTTAGACAAGAATCTCTACAATTCTGCTTGTGAATATTTTGATAAATCGTTCATCATTACCTTGGCTGTCATCTCACACCTTGACAAGGCTTACTTACATGGTTGTATTTAGATACAAGTTATTGGCATAATAGCCCTCTCCTCATGTTTTTTTATGACTATTTAATTTCCTTCATCTTTAATTAATATGCCTATATTTATTGATGCCCCAAGCACTGATTCCTCAGTTTCTTTGGTTTTTGCCAGTTGTCAATCCCTGTTCCTTCTTCATATTAATTACCCCTAGTCATTGTGGAACTGCATTGCCTTTGTCATGTCATGTGTACATTACTATTGCTCACACCCTACTACAAGGCAGCAATGGATTTTTTAAAGCAACATCATCACTAATATATGTTAAATAGAGCCTCTAACCTAGTAAAATGTCAGGTTGTTTCAAGGAATCATTCTCAGATTAAATAAAATGACACCAGGGCACATAGGGGTTTTAGGGCTGATCATTAAAAGTTAGAGCAAATACATTTGGTTTTAAGGAGTAATTTGTAAAGAGAAGTTAAAGGTGTAAGGAGGAAATCCAGAGCTCAGAGCCTTGGCAGCTGAAGGCACAGCAGTGAAAGGTGAAGTGATTAAATATGGGGATGATCAAAAGGCCAGAACTGTGAGTATAAATATTTCAGAGCATTAAAGAGCTGAGTATATTACAAAGATCCAGGTGTCAGGTAGTAGGGCAAGTCGCAGGGAAGATAGGTGCGAATGTTTAACTTGAGATGTTACTTGACCAGGACACAATATCTGTGAACGACCCAAATTAACTGATATATTTCATATGGTGTGTTTCAAGACAAAGGGAGCAGAGATTTGGATGGGCTCATGCTTATAAGATGTAGTCGGGGATAATAGTTGAGAATGAAACTGTATAAGAAGTCAAGTCTAGAAGTACCAAATAGTACATACCTTACATACGTTTCAGCAACCAAAGATCTGAGAGAATGATAGCGTCAGATTGGAATATACGGGGAGAACTAAAAGAACTAAGACACTAAGATGGCAAACTGATTCAATTTCCGGCAATTACTATTAAAGGCAATTACAATAACTGTTGTTGACAGCCAGGAAACTATAATGATGTATACATCTGCACTAGTAAACCCATTGTTACTCAGTGCCACACTTGGTCATGGGCCTTCTGTGTCAAAATTCAGCAATACCTGAAGAGCGGCAGGGTGGCGCAGCGGAAGAGTTTCAGCCTTACAGCGCTTACAGCACCAGAGACCCGGGTTCGATCACGACTACAGGTGCTGTCTGTATGGAGTTTGAAAGTTCTCCCCGTGATTGCGTGGGTTTTTTCTGAGATCTTCGGTTTCCTCCCACACTCCAAAGATGTACATGTTTGCAGGTCAATTGGCTTGATACAAATGTAAAATTGTCCCAAATGTGTGTTGGATAGTGTTAATGTGCAGGGATCGCTGGTCAATGCAGACACCGTGGGCCAAAGGGCCTGTTTCTGCACTGAATCTCTAAACTAAACTAAATGAACTCAAAGCCAAACTAAATGAACCTCAAAGCCAAGATCTTGAGCCTTGCTGAGTCAGTGAATGAAAATACAAAAAAGATGGGTTTGGGAGGGGCAATGGAGGGAGAAAGCTGGCAGTTAGTGGCTCAGTTGAAGTTGAGAGATGTGAATATGGTCCAGAGACTGAGGCAGTGGGGTTGGGTTGGGGATGGTGTGGTGTGGGGTTGGGTCAGGGGTGAGGTTGGATTGGGGCTGATAAAGTGAAGAGAGGGTATATAAAATGTTTCAGCAGCAGTGGAATTGTTTTGGGGAAACAACAAATGCACTCTTAATCCCATTAAAAAATCACCAAAAATAATGTTTATGATTTTAATTTGGAGAGGCAATTCCATCTCTTATGGGATTCTTTTGTGGCTTCTCTGACTTGTTGAGTTGATTTTGAGTTGAGTTTAGTTTATTGCCACATGTAGCTTTTGTTGCGTGCCAACAAGTCAGCAAAAAAGTCAAGCCATCCGCAGTGTACAGATACACGATAAAGAGAATAATGTAAATAATGTTTAATACACGATAAAGTCCAGTAAAGACTGATCAAAGATAATTTGAGGGCCTCCAATGAGGTGGATAGTAGCTCAGGACTGCTCTCTGGTTGTTGATAGGATGGTTCAGTTGCGTGTTAACAGCTGGGAAGAAACTGTCCCTAAATCTGGACGTGTGCGTTTCACACTTCCATACATTTTTCCTCGATGGGAGAGTGGAGAATAGGGAGTGGCCAGGGTGCGACTTGTCCTTGATTATGCTGCTGGCCTTGCCAAGGAAGCATGAGGTGTAAACATGTGATTGCTAATTAGCCTAAATCTGTGTAGGAATTCATTTTGGCTATCTTTTCATTCAGCCTCTTGTATTTTGAAAATTGATGATTGTCCATGCTATTGCATCCTTGAAAATTGCATCACTTTTGAGTTATTGACATTGAGAGACTAGGGACCCTTCATCCCTGCTTGTTACTGGTGGCTAAACATATTTTCAGATGTGAATTGAATGAGTAGCAGTTGAAACTCCCTCTGCCCCAAATATATTTTTGATTATGTTCTGCTTCATTCTGTAAACCTCTCCCTCCTAACCCCATTCTCCTGCCTTCTCCCCATAACCCCTGGCACCTGACGCATGCAGGGAATGGAGGGATATTGATCACTTGCAGGCAGATTAGTTTAATTTAGCATTATGTTCGGCACAGACATTGTGGACTGAAGGGCTTGTCCCTGTGCACTACTGTTTGTTCTATGTTCCTTGTTCTAAGTAATTTCCAGCTCTTTGCAATCCAGTCCTTTGGAATAAAAAGTCGATCTTCCATTTGTCCTTTAAATTATTGCTGGTATTTGCTGACAATTTTTTTGCAATTTCTGTTCCCACATCCTATAATCTGAGATAGTGCTGCAGCCTCCCAGCTCTGGATGCTGGGGTCAATCCTGATATAGGGAGGGGGCTGCCGATGCAGAGTTTGCATATTGTCTCTATGACCATATCCCAAACACATGCAGAGAAGTTAATTAATGACAGGAAATTATCCCTAAGTGTAGTTTAATAGCAAAAAGAATCAAAGGGGAGTTGATGAGAATACGCGAGGCTATGGGGATACAGGAAAATGAGAGGAGATATCAGACTAATGGGATTTTCTCCTGGGTGCCAGCAGAAACCAATGATTTGAATGGTCTCCTTCTGTGTGATAATAGGATATCTTTGTTGCTCTAAATTTTAATCTTCTCACAAGTTAGAAATAAGCTGAGCTTTCTTTTTAAACGACCCCACAGTACCAAATGTTTTGCCTGCTCATTTATTCCGTAGTGTATTTGATCTTAGTCTGTAATTCTCCCAGTGACCTCTAATTTTGCTCAAAAACATCTTGCTGAATCTGCACTTTTTATGGACAACATGATGACTTAGCCACAGTGAAAAGTGAAATACTAGCCTCTTTTTTTAAAAACAAAAACAGCAAAATAGATTCTTCCATACAAAATCATCAGACGACCATGAACAATTGTCGAAGATCTTTACCTTTTAATCACACTGGTAAGCACATTATCATATTTGGCAATAGAGAAAGATGGTTGAAATATTTGGCAAATGGAAGATCGACTTTTTATTCCAAAGGACTGGATTGCAAAGAGCTGGAAATTACTTAGAACAAGGAGCATAGAACAAACAGTAGTGCACAGGGACAAGCCCTTCAGTCCACAATGTCTGTGCCGAACATAATGCTAAATTAAACTAATCTGCTCTGCCTGCAAGTGATCAATATCCCTCCATTCCCTGCATGTGTCAGGTGCCAGGGGTTATGGGGAGAAGGCAGGAGAATGGGGTTAGGAGGGAGAGATAGATCAGCCATGATTGAATAGCAGAGTAGACTTGATAGGCCAAATGGCCTAATTCTGCTCAGATCACTTATGACCTATGACCTATGACCTTATGTCCATGGTGACGTTGTATCAGATTGAGGATCAGTTCTGGAGATAATTCATTTAGAATTTCTCTCAGGATAATACAGGATCTTTCAATATACAAAACATTTGCAAATAATATTATTAACCCGTTGATTCAAGTTGCACAAATCTTCAATGAAAGATGTGAACCCACCAGCATTGCACCTTACACTAAACTAAGGGATAATTGCCTGTCATCAACTCACCTGCATGTCGCTGGTAACATTTTGGAGTCCATTATTAAGAATATGGTATTGGGTATTAGGAAGCACATGATAAAATAGGCTGAAGTCAGCATGACTTTGTTAAGGGGAGATCTTGCCTGACAAATCTGTTGGTGTTTCTCAAGGAGGTAACAAGCAGGACAGATAAAGGAGAGTCAATGGATGTTGTTTACCTTTGATAAGGCACCACATATGAGGCTGCTAAACAAGATATGAGCCTAGGGTATTAGAGGCAAGCTACTAGCATGGATAGATGTTTGGCTGACTGGCAGAAGGCAAAGTGTGGGAATAAAGGGCCACATTTGTAAAATTGTGAGCATTTTTTGTGCCCCATATCTGAGGAAGGATGTGTTGGCTTCTTAAACGATCCAGAGGAGGAGTATGAGAATGATCCCAGGGATGATTGGCTCAATGTATGAGGAGCATTTGACCCTGTACTCGCTGGAGTTTAGAAGGATGAAGGGTGATCTCATTGAAACCTACTGGAATAATGGAAGGCCTAAATAGAATGGAGGTGGAAAGATTGTTTCCAGTAATGGGAGAGTCTAGTACCAGAGGGCACAGCCTCAGAATCCAAGGACGTACTTCCAAAATGGAGACAAGGCAAAATTTATTTAACCAAAGGGTGGTGAATCTGTGGAATTTGTTGCCTCAGACGACAGTGGAGACCATGTCACAGGGTATTTACAAAGCTGATTCTTGATTAGTAAAGGTTGCAAAGGTTCTGGGGAGAAGGCAAGAGAATGGGGTTGAGAGGGGAAAATATATCAGCCATGATTGAATGGCGGAGAAGACTCAAAGGACTGACTGACCTAATTATTCTCCTATGTCTTTTGGTCTTATGGTCTTAATACTGGGCAGCCAATACCTACAAGAACCGTACACCAGTATTAGTATGGTTACAGAGCCATGTCTCAGTTTTATAGTTACGGACCTGCACACCATTAATGTGCAATGACTAATCTGTTCCCAGCTGTTTCGTGTCCTACTGTTATATAGTGAAGGCCTGTACTCATCAGAATTATGCTGCAATGTTATTATAGAGACAGCTTATACACATTAAAAAACACAACTGCATTACAGCTATGGTTAGACCTCATTTGGCATTCAGCATTTGCTTCTGTGGTCACATTTCAGAGAGGCTGCATAACTTGCGAATGAATTCAGCACAAAGTCACCAGAATCAAATAGTGATTAAAAGGGTTACATTATTTGAATCAGTTGTGTGAATAGGGCTTGTGTTTCATTTACAATGGACTGCAGAGCAACATAATTGAGGTATTTTAAGATTATTGATTCAGTTGGTTGAATTTAGAGAGAGAAACTGTTTTCTCTGATATGGTAATAATCTTCAAATGGTTCCAAGTCTTTCATTAGTAATGCCAGCAACCATTTCTTTACACATTGTTGAAGTTTGTAATTCTATCCATGAAAATGTATTTGAAGCTAGTTTAGCTGAAAATTAAAAAAATAAAGATCTGTTAGGTTACTGTTAGGTAAGTATATTATGTGATATAGATCTGGAGTCATTAAATGGGTTGAGATCAACAATCCAATTCAATGGTGGAAAGACTGAAGGGATAGAATGACCAACTCAACTTCTGTGTTGCTGTGATCCAGTGATATACATTTTGATGGAGTAGGTGAAAAAAATCCAAAGAGAATATCAGACTTAACATTGGTATGAAAATGAAGATGTGGGTTCTGCAATTTTGGCCGAATTATTCTTGGAAATCAGGAAATATCCAAGTAAATGAAGTCCTGAGATGGGTAAATTGGGCATGGTCTTTAGAGCGTGGACTGATGGTCTTTTTCTGGTTTCACAGGGTAGATTTTGTCTCATGCAGTCATGTGAAACAGGTGACCAAGAGATGGCAGTCCGCTTTGCAGCTCTTCTGATCACAAGCCAAAGGAAATAAAAATGTGCAGAGCGTAGAATAAGCTGCCAACCAGCTATTTCCCATTTTACATGATGTCATAAATTCAAAACCTACCGTATGGTTTCTTATGTTTCAACCATAACTCAGCAAAAAAGATTCCTTGAATTAATAATAAGGGACAAAGGAAAATGCAATAAAGATACTTTAGCATATTTCAACAGTCTAATTAATTTTTACAGTGAAGAAGCGTAGCTCAGAGAGACCACACATAAGATCTCCAGGCAACACAAACATATACTTGGGTGTATGCCGGGCGAATAAGCAAGCCACGCGTGGTGAAACAAAGAGATCTTTATTAACACAATAAAGAGATCAGCACACACGTGAATGGGGGAAGGTTAACCCGTGGTTCATTATATATACCAGAGCACACCCCTAAACCCCGTGACAACTCCTTCCCGCCAAACCCAGTCACGTGATCCTGCCCCCGACTGCCGAGGGTTTGCACAGCAAGTGGCCTAACCACCGGGTGGCTCCACAGGTGCAACATGAAGTTTAAGGGAGATAATTAGGAAAGTGACTGAAAATATCAAATATAAATTTCTCATTGCATGCAAAATTCATGTTGGATGAAATGTGGCATGATATGAAAAACAATATGTCATGTAATAAAATGCCAATAAAATATACCTGTCTTTATTCTGACGAATCCATTCAATATCTTAATATTTGGTAGTTGCAAATATGACCCTGTGTATTTTCTCCGTCCTCTAACACTCCAAAGACGTATAGGTTTGTAGGTTGATTATCTTTAGTAAGTTGTAAAATTGTCCCTAGAATGCAGGATATAGTGCCAGTGTACTGATCAGTGGTCATCGCGGACTCAGTAGGCCAAAGGGTCTGTTTCTGTGCTGTAACTATAAAGCCTAAAGTCTAAAATCAGCATTGGTATACAATAGGATTCTCAGAAGGAATAAAAAGAAGACAACTATTTGACATATTTGTTTCCAGATTCACAAAACTGAGCCTACATACACTGGGAGATGAGATTGGTGCTTTCAGTTTGCAGTGTGGGTGATAAGGTTTTCAGTTTGATCTGAAAATAAACAGTTTAATAGAAGAAGAGGAAATATTTAAATGTGGTCCAGTAAAAAAATAATTCTGTGCAAGGTAAAAATCTTAGATTAGCAATCTGTTATACCAAAATACTAGGGTTACAACAGGTACAATACAATATTTTACCAAATATGGGCATATAATGGTGTATAACTACTGACTTTGTTTTGCAATTAATCATCTGTAGCTTAAAATCAATTTAAAATCTCCCTCTGACGTCTAAACATTTTGTTCCTTCTTCTTCATGTAGTATAAGTAAAGTTTAGTATTGAAGTACAATGAATCAAACACCATGTCACATGCAGGCATTGAAGGGAATTTTCCAAGCATTCACAAGGACAATGAAGGTGTATTCTTTGCACTTCACCTCTAGAGATCAAGCAAAGTGTCCTTATAACATATGTGATGACAGCTGAGCCATGAGTTTCTCTTGTAAATTGTTATTTTACAACTGTGCAACATTTTGACATGGATCCCATTAGGCCTTCGAATTGTGCACGGTATAACTTCTGCTCTGCCTTGTTCTCTGCATATGTCATGAGACAAACATTCTCGTGCAGTGTAACAGCTGAGAAACCACAGCCTTATGCACGTGTTTCTCCCTCCCCCGAGTAACTAAGGCAAAGTTCAGCTGAAGGACAGATCTTTACTTTAGGCAAACTTGACATTCAGGCAAACTATTTGTGCTGTGCTTTATCATATTTTAAACAAGCCAGTCCAGACAGCATAAAACAAGATTTAAAAGCAACTAGCACCTTATTCTGTAGGACAGATCATGGTGTGATAGTTTTGTGTGAAAAGTTACAGTGCATTTCTTAATTGCTATGAGGGTTAACTTAGAGCCACTAAGAATGCATTTGATCATAGAGAAACTAGGTGCAGGAGGAGGCCATTTGGCCCTTCGAGCCAGCACCGCCATTCATTGTGATCATGGCTGATCATCCACAATCAGTAACCCATGCCTGCCTTCTCCCCTATATCCCTTGATTCTGCTAGCCCCTAGAGCTCCATCTAACTCTTTTAAATTCATCCAGTGAATTGGCCTCTACTGCCTTCTGTGGAAGAGAATTCCACAAATTCACAACTCTCTGGGTGAAAATGGTTTTCCTCATCTCAGTTTTAAAAGGCCTCCCCTCTATTCTTAGGCTGTGGCCCCTGGTTCTGGAATCCCCCAACATTGGGAACATTTTACCTGCATCTAGCTTGTCCAGTCCTTTTATAATTTTATATGTTTCTATAAGATACCCTCTCATCCTTCTGAATTGCTATGAATACAAGCCCAGTCTTTCCAATCTTTCCCCATATGACAGTCCTGCCATCCTCGGATTAACCTAGTGGACCTATGCTGCACTGCCTCAATAGCAAGGATGTCCTTCCTCAAATTAGGAGACCAAAACTGCACATAATACTCCAGATGTGGTCTCACCAGGGCACTGTACAACTGCAGAAGGACCTCTTCACTCCTATACTCAAATCCTCTCATTATGAAGGCCAACATGCCATTAGCTTTCTTCACTGCCTGCTGTACTTGCATGTTTACTTTCAGTGACTGGTGTACAAGGGCACCCAGGTCTCGTTGCACTTCCCTTTTTTCCTAATCTGACACCATTGAGATAATAATCTGCCTCCTTGTACTTGCCGCCAAAGTGGAAACCTCACATTTATCTACATTATACTGCATTTGCCATGCATCTGCTCACTCACAACCTGTCCAAGTCACCATGCAACCTCCTAGCATCCTCTTCGCAGTTCAAGAGTCAAGAGTGTTTTATTGTCATATGTCCCAGGTAGAACAATGAAATTCTTACTTGCTGCAGCACAACAGAATATGTAAACATAGTACATAACGGGAGAAAAAAAGTTCAGTGTGTATATATACACATACACATACTCAATAAACAAACAATTATAGTCCAATAATAATAATAGTCTATTGTAGTTCAGAGCTTATTTATTGTCGTGTTTAATAGCCTGATGGCTGAAGAGAAGAAGCTGTTCCTGAACCTGGACGTTACAGTTTTCAGGTTCCTGTACCTTCTTTCTGATGGCAATGGTGAAATGAGTGTGTGGCCAGGATGGTGTGGGTCTCTGATGATGTTGGCTGCCTTTTTGAGGCAGCGACCAATAAATTTCTTCGATGGTGGGGAGGTCAGAGCCGGTGATGGACTGGGCAGTGGTCATAACTTTTTGCAGTCCTTTCTGCTCCTGGACGTTCGTAGCCGAACCAAGCCACGATGCAACCAGTCAGTGTGGTCTCTACTGTGCACCTGTAGATGTTCAAGAGAATCCTCTTTGACATACTGAATCTCCGTAAACTTCTCAGGAAGTAGAGTCGCTGATGTGCTTTGTTTATAATTGCATCAGTGTGCTAGGTCCACGAAAGATCTTTGGAAATATGCACACCCAGGAATTTGAAGTTTTTGACTCTCTCCACCATCGTCCCATTGATATAAACAGGATTGTGTGTCCTCAATCTTGTGTTTCCTCTTCCAAAGTCCCCAATCTGTTCCTTGGTTTTACTGATGTTGAGAGCCAGGTTGTTGTGCTGGCACCATTTGGTCAATCGGTCAATCTCACTTCTATACTCTGACTCATCACCATCTGTAATTCATCCAACAACAGTGGCGTAATCGGCGAACTTAATGATGGAGTTTGCACTATGTCCGACTACACAGTCATGAGTATAGAGTGAGTAGAGCAGGGGACTGAGCACGCAGCCTTGAGGTGCTCCTGTACTGATTGTTACTGAGGATGAAGTATGTCTGCCAATTCGAACAGACTGTGGTTTGTGGATGAGGAAGTCAGGGATCCAATTGCAGATGGATGCGCAGAGACCCAGTTCTGTAAGCTTGGTAACCAACTTTTTTTTTTAATCAAAAAATTATTTATTTAATTTCAGCACGATACAAAATCAAAAATCAAATAAAAACGGTGGTGACAAACCCACCCCCATGTTACAAAATCACCAAACAACTATGTTACAAATATTCTAATAACTATTATACAACCCTGGCAAAGGGGCAAGCATCTGGCTCGGGCAAAGCCCTCTTCTGCCTGGCGCCGTGACTCACGGATGTCCACCTTGGCCAGGCCTAGGATAAACTCAACCAGGACTTCAGCCCTGCCTACTCCCTAGATCCCGTCACCAGTCCTTCGGTCGCTGACAGCGGAGTCACTCCTCCCCTTGCTTACCCCAGGTGGAGTGATGGTGCTCCTTGACCTCTGGACCCTGGCTACAAGGGACGCTCCACTGGTCCCTCTACCCTCAACAGGAATGACGCTGCTCTTGGTCTTGTCATCCTTCTCCAGGTCATCCAAGAAGGACCTGAGCTGGTGCCGGTCGTTCCCCTTCATTCCCTTCACCCTCTTACCCCTCCTCCTCCTTCTGAGGATGAGGTTCAGCGAGCTGGTGAGCCCGTGTAGGTTTGACCACTGGAGGGAGGTCAGTCTGGGCTGATATTGGGCACCTTCGGTGGCCTGGATGAACTCGCGGATCTCCTCCACTGGAATGATTGGAGTGACGTCGTGTGGAGCGAGAACATCCATCGATTCATTGTCCGAGGATGGAGACACCATCCCCATCCCCGGATACACCCTTAGTGCTCGATACTCCCGCCTCATCCAGTGCAGCGGTTGCCTCTTCCCCACCCGCTGGTCTCTCCTCCACCTCAGTCCCAACCCTGGGGCCAGTGGCAGAGGGTTCCCCAGATGTTCCCGGGGAGTGAAGAACATCGACAGTGGGGGCGACTATACCTCCCCCAGTTGGGCCCAGAGTCAACTCTGGTGCACCAGATTCAGGGAGCCTCTGGAGCCAGGCCCTGAGGGAGCGAAGTGCTAATTTCCCCAACCCCCTCCCCACCTACAGTCTCTACCTCCAGAGGCGTGCTCTGCACCTCATCCTGGGTGGGTTGCTCCTGGGCTTCCTCAGGTGCCTGATGCGGGAATCCCTCCCCAACAGGAATCTCCCCCTGCTCCATATCACCCGAGTGGTCCCCATCGCCACCCTCCCCAGAATCCCCTCCTGAACATGGGACCGGGCCAGAACCAGAGGGCGGGAGTCTTCCTCCACCACAGTGCTCCCCTCCCCCCTGGAGGATTCCCGTTCGTCTCCCTTCCGCTCCTCGACAGATTCCTCCTTCTCTTTTTCGATGGGCAGAAGCTCACAGACTCTGGGGTCACCTGAGCAACCTTCCTCTGTGGCACCCCCTCCTCCCGCCCGATCCCCACCGCCCCCGGTTGGATTGTGGGGCTTGGAGACTCCCTAATGGGAGGTGACGGGATGGGTGGATCATTCTTGTCCCTGCAGGTTTTGTTCTCCAGGTACTTCACCTTCTTCGCCACCTTGCCCCTCTTCTTTTGACCCTCCCCACCCGCACTCTGCCCAACCCCAGGGTTCCCTGACTCAGCAATAGGGAGGGTGGGAGCAGAGGGGGTGGGGGGGGGGGGTGTTTAGTGACACCGGAGGCGGAGGCCTCCGCCCAGGATTTGGGACAATTCCTCCGAATATGCCCCACTTCCTTACAGGCATGACACCTTGGGCACTCCGATATCCAGTAGATGGCGAAATCACGCCCATCCTGCTGGACACAGAAGTGCCCGACGACGACCTCCTCTCGGTCCAGCAACATCGCCAGCTGGCGCCGGAAGGAAAGAATGTGCCGCAGCTCCTTCCTGCGGAACCCCTGGGATATCGGGGTGATGTCCGTGAGTACCTTCCCCAGGGTGTGAAGGTGGGGAAGGAGGGCCTCATTTGTGAGACAGGGCGGGACGTTGGACAGCACCACCCGCTGCGCAGTTATCGCCAAGGACTCGACCTGCAGGAATGTTTCTCCCACTGAGAGCCCTTTACTCATGGCCGCGTTCACCCCCTCAACAGACTCGAGGAAGAACATGGCCTTCCCAAACATCCTGCCCACGTACAGGACGTCTGCAGACTTGGCCGCCACGGCCACGGCAGCCGAGTAGTCTTCCAGGTTCATATGAGGAGGCAAGTAGCACCTTACCCCATGCTCGAAAGCCAGGTTCCTCATGGAGAACCGGGCCCCCAGAGCAGTAGCCGAAGCAGCTGAAGCAGCCGCCTTTGCATAGCTCCTGGAGGGCCCCACTCCCCCAGAACACTGACCCAGCATGGTATCAGATGCTACAAAATAAAACAGCACTTACGCAAAGCCTGAGACACAGACAGTCCAAATGGCACCAACCCAAGTCCAAACACAAAAACATTATGAAACAGTTCGAGGGAGGGAGGCAAAGTGGTGTCACCTCGAACGTCGATAATGGCGGCTCCCTCGAAAAACTGCTGCGTCACCACCTCCGCACGGCTATCTCAGCTCTCCTGCATTCCCTGGCGAGCTGCTGACCTTCGCAGGCAATCCCAGCTGTTCTTCGCTGCAACGAAAGGGACTAGCCTGCAGTCTTGTTATTGGAAGCCTCTTATCCCCATGGGTCTTGCCGAGAGAAAGGAGGCTTAGTCTTCAGCTCCAGGCTCCAAGTCCACAGAAAGAGGTCGAGACGGTGCAGGTGCAGGAAACCTCCCACACCACCCGAAAGCCAGACCGGCCTGGTCAGCACTGACGAGGCAGTAAGGGGGGTTGTTCTGGAAGCTGGTGTAAAAGCCCAGAAAGATTTTCTTCTCCCTTGTGGTGAGCTGCAGTTCCTGGCAGGTTGCCAGCAATTGTGGAAGTTCGACAGTTAGTTGATAGGACTGCTCACAGTCCCAAAAACAAGCAGAAACTTTAAAATAAGTCTCTGCAACGTTGCAGTCATACACAAAGATATTTATCGTACCGCTGTATCTCCTCCGAATTCCATAAAGATGATAAAACGCACTAGTTCTGTGTCTGGACGGGAGCGTAACCAGCTTTTTTTCAAAAAATGTCCCAAGTCCCCAATGTAGAGGGGGAGAATCCCTGCGTAGAGGGACCCCCACCGGGGGCCCCCCTTGCGACCGGAAGGCAACACCGACCGCCACTTGGTGTCTGGACGGTGGACCAGGGCAAGGAAGTGCAGGGAGTGGAGGAGGAGCCTGTACAGGACACGCTTCCCTGCGTCTCGGAGGGAGATGAAGGGTGTCGAGGAAAGGCGGCTCAAGTTGTGTGGGACCGGCTCCCGGGAAGGATTACGGCGCCTGGTTCCGATGAATACTTCTGGCTGAGCAGGGGTTTGTTCAACCGCAAGTACTCCACATGGTTGAGCCCCCCCGATACCCGGTGGGGCGGGACAGGTACCGGCTACTTTCACGCCTGGGCCATCACGTAACCAGCTTTTTCCCCCCTCATTTTATTTATTTATTTATTAAAAAATGTATTCAATTATTAAAAAATAATATTTACACTACAATAAAACAAGCCAGAACCCACCACCATAATACAATACAAACATATATCCATAATAAACTAATATACAACTATGATACAATCCTTATTGAGGATACATTCAACACCCTGCGGAGCCCAGCGGTCCCGGAACTCCCTCAGGGTGCCCGTGGACAGGGCGTATTCCCTTTCTAACCTCACCCGGGCATGGATGTATCCCCGGAAAAGGGGCAGGCAGCTGGCTCGGGTAGAGCCCTCCACCGCCTGGCGCCTTGACTCGCGGATGGCCAGCTTGGCCAGGCCCAGGAGCAACCCAACCAGGACATCTTCAGCCCTACCCTCTCCCCTACGCACAGGGTGTCCAAAGATGAGGATGGTGGGTGAAAAATGCAGCCAGAAGGCAAGGAGCAGCCCCTTTAGATATTCAAACAGTGGCTGCAGCCTCACGCACTCCATGCACACGTGGTACACAGACTCTTCCAGCCCGCAAAAGTGGCAGACGGCTGGCGAGTCTGTGAACCGCGAGAGAAACAGGTTGCAGGGAACACCTCGGTGCAATACCCTCCACCCCAGGTCCCCAATGTAGAGGGGGAGAATCCCTGCGTAGAGGATCCCCCACCGGGGGTCCCCTCGCGACCGGAAGGCAACATCGACCGCCACTTGATGTCCGGACGGTGGACCAGGGCGAGGAAGTGCAGGGTGTGGAGGAGGAGCCCGTACAGGACACACCTCCCTGCGTCTCGGAGGGAGATAAAGGGTGTCGAGGAAAGGCGGATCAAGTTGTGTGGGACCAGCTCCCGGGAAGGATTACGGTGCCTGGGTCCGATGAATACATCCGGCTGAGCTGGGGTTTGCTCAACCGCAAGTACTCCACATGTTTGAGCCCCCCCAACACCCGGTGGGGTGGGACAAGGACCGGCTGCTTTCACGCCTGGGCCATCACGTAACCAGCTTGGGGGGGATGATGGTATTGAACGCTGAGCTGTAGTACAATACAATACAATACAATTCAATACAATTCAATTCAATTTATTGTCATTTGGACCCCTTGAGGTCCAAACGAAATGCCGTTTCTGCAGCCATACATTACAAACAAATAGACCCAAGACACAACATAATTTACATAAACATCCATCACATTGCTGTGATGGAAGGCCAAAAAAAACTTCTCTCTCTACTGCACTCTCCCCCCCCCGATGTCAGTCAAAGTCAAAGTCAAAGCCCCCGGCGGGCGATGGCGATTGTCCCGTGGCCATTAAAGCCACGCCGGGTGATGCAAGGTCGCGCACCGGGTCTTGGTGTTAGAGCCCTCGCAAACTCCCGCGGCCATTCCAAGCCGCGCGGGGCGGTGCTGTAAGGCCCCGCTCCAGGAGCTCTTCAACCCCGCAACTCGGGCGGGAGAAGTCGCCGCTGCGGAAGCCCCGAAAAGCGGTCTCCCTCCAAGGACCCGCGGGCTCCCGGTGCCGCCCGCCAAACCCGCAGTTGCAGCCACCGAATCTCCGGGGGTCGGGCCGCAGCAGCGTCCACCACAGCTCCACCCGCTCTGGACTCGGCCAGCTCCGCGACGGTGAGGTGAGTAGTCGGCACCACAGCCCCCGGTCTTCCTGTTGGAGGCCGCTCCTCGTTGCAGCCCCAACGACAACGGAGACCCGACAAAGAAAAGGTCGGGTCTCCCGTGCAGGGAGAGATTTAAAAGTTACCCCCAACCCCCCCACCCCCCCACACACATACCCCAACAAAAATAACAAAAACTACATAAAAACATAGACTTAAAATAATAAAAACGCAGACGGACTGCAGAGGCCGCTGCAGACGAGAGTCGCGCCGCCTACCGGATGAGAGGAGAATAACCAACCTCTCAAAGTCTATAAACAACAGCCTGACATAAGTGTTTTTATTGTCCAAGTGGTCCAATGCGGAGTGGAAAGCCAGTGAGATCGCATCCTCCGTTGACCTGTTGTGGTGGTAGGCGAATTGTAATGGGTCAAGGTTCTTGTCGAGGTAGGAGATGATATGCACCATAACCAACCTCTCAAAGCACTTCATCACCACAGACATAAGTGCCACTGGTCAATAGTCGTTGAGGCACGTCAACTTACTCTTCTTGGGAGCAGTTGGGAACCTCAGACCTCAGAAGTGAGAGGTTGAAAATGTCTGCAAAAACTCCATCCAGTTGCCTGCACAGGTTTTGAGAACTCGACCGGTATACCGCCTTGAGTATTAGAAAGGCGCTATATAAATCCCATCCATTATTATTATTATTATACCATCAGGTCCAGGCGCTTTCCGAGGGTTCACCCACCTGAAGGATCTTCTGATGTCGGTCTCTGTGACTGTGACTGTAATACCATCAGGGCGAATGGGGACTTGGGAAGGCACATCAGTGCTCCCCCTATCAAAGTCCAGATACACTGCATCCACTGGCTCTCCTTCCATTTTACTTGTCACATACTCAAAAAATTCCAGAAGATTAGTCAAGTAGGATTTCCCTTTCATAAATCCATGCTGACTTGGACTAAATCTTTTACTGCTATCCAAACCCGCCGTTATTACTTCTTTAATAATTGACTCCAGCAACTTCCCCACCACCCGTGTCAGGCTAACTGGTCTATAATTCCCCGTTTTCTCTCTCGCTCCTTTCTTGAAAAGTGCGATAACATTAGCTACCCTTCAATCCACAGGAACTGATCCTGAATCTATAGAACATTGGAAAATGAACACCAATGCATCCACTATTTCTAGAGCCACCTCCTTGCATACCCTGGGGTGGAGACCATCAGGCCCTGGGGATTTATCAGTCTTCAGTCCCATCAGTCTACCCAATGCTCTTTCTCGTTTAATGCAAATTGCTTGTCTCCCTAGATCCTCTGTCCTCTAGTATATCTGGGAGATTGTTTGTGTCTTCCTTCGTGCAGACAGAACCAAAGTACCTGTTCAACTCTTCTGCCATTTCCTTGTTCCTTGTTCCTGATGTTCCAGTTTTCCTCTGTTTGAAGATTAAATTAAGATTAAATGAATGAAAACTTAGATGGTGACGCAGGGGGAGTGGCAAGTAAGGTGTGCTAGATTTATCGGAGCACTTTATTCTACTGATTATACTTACATATTACAGTCTTTTCAGATTGAATTGATCTTAATAGGCACTTGGACAAAAATGTTTTAAAAAGATGAAGTGTAAATAAAACTGCACTATTCAAATCACATGTAATGAAGACATGTTATGATAGACTGAAATACATTGGGAATTAAGTTAGAGAGGACCTTAAAAGATCACCAGATTCCAATGCATCTGAAGATTCCTTGCTTTCTATTTCCCACAGGTGTGAGGGCCAGAGAGTGATGGATTGGTAGTACTTGTTTGGATACTATAGATGCTGAGATTCAAACACTCAATCAATGTGTGCACAATCTTGCAGCCAGTTGCACCAGTGCCATATTGGTTTGGACAGTATGGCACAGGGTACTATTTGTCACAAATATACAGAACAAAATGATTATGGTGTCAATTCACATGCAATGCTAATTTGATAGAAATGCTTACTGCTTCAGATATTACCCTCTTTTAAAAGAATTATAAATTACTGACAGATTTGCTGCTGGTTGATCTTCTCCAGCTGTCAATGTGATTCTACAACCACTCCTGCTTCAAATGAATGATTTTGTTTGGTGCGGAATGCTGGACCATCTGCATGAATTCCCACAGTTGGGATGCATTGGTATGCATCTGTTTGGAATGCATCATCACAGTAAGATTGAACAGAGGGCGTATGGGGCTGGTCAAGCTTCCAGGAAAGGGTGGAGTGAGGATGCAAGTGGGGATGTGGAGCTGGGAGGGGTGTGTATGTAGGGAGGTGCATAAAGGTCGTTTACTCAGATGGAGGTATTATGCCCGCCGTGAAGAACAATGGGAACCCGGCATCGGGGGTGACGGTGGGAGAACAGAGGGGGACCCGTTGTAGGGGATATGCAGTCTAGTTTAGAATCCTCTGCCCAGGGGATAAGGCTGCGTTAGTTTGTTTGTTCATTTGTTCTGGTTAAGGTGCTGTGCACATGGCAGCCAGACCACAGTCATTGTCTTTTTCTTTTTTTCACTTTTAATTAAATTTTTATTTCAAGTTTTCGTGTACCTTGTTGTGTGTTATGACTGTTGGCAGAACAATTTTCCTCCAGGGATGAATCTTTCCACTGGATTTCAGCAATGAATAATGTGTGAAACCTCTGCACTTTGATAAGGATACACTCAACTAAACCATGATCAGTTTTACCAACAACGCAGATGCAGCAGATCAATGACTGCATAGCTATTTTCAGTAAAAGTGAATATGGAACTTAAATGACAATTTGCCTTTGCTTACGTAGACTCTGAAAGGGTGGAGATGGAGATATTTTAAAGTTCGTTATCCCCATTGTGTCATGAAATCAATGAAGTTCTTGGTTTAAAGAGAATGATCAAGTAATAGCTCAGTTGGTAGAGATAGCACACAGCTTTACTCATTATTTAGGCACCAATCATTGCACATAATCGCACAAAGTATCATAACCAACAGGTATTGCGCCTCCTTAATGGCCAACTGGTATGTGACTAACGGCTGTGAATTATGTAGATCAATACGCTATATCTCAGCAGCAGTCATGACTTCACTCTGTGGCAGTGTACTGTTCTGTGCAGATTGAGCAAACACTAGAGCACTGAATAACATCGTGGCTCATGATTCTGTGGACACCCGGAATTTACTTTGAAGTAACAAGTACACACTGGAGCAGGCACGGAAATCGCTATCAAAACATGCGGGGGACACAATTTCTTGGCGATCGCACACGCGCATGCGCACATATGCGAGGTCCTGTGGACGGTAACATCGGGAGCTGACCTGCTTGGTGACCGACTCTGAACTCCAGCAACAGCAGCTTTGTCCGCCCCGAATCGTGGGGCTTGAATCGGCCCATTCACGGGGTCTTTCATCGGCCGGCGGGGGCTTCAACATCAGGAGCCTCAATTGCCTCGATGCAGCAGTTTGATTTTAAGCTGCGCCGGGCGCTGAAAGGCCCTGCGAATGGGCCGATTCAGCCCTTAGAAAGCGCCTGATAAAGTCCGGATTACAAAACATGGCGGTGGGGGGGGGGGATTGTCCCCCACCTCTCAAAGCAGAGGTCACCCCAGGATTTCCGCCCCTGCACTGGAGCCATGGTGGTTCAGCACAGATGTGGTGTACTGACACAGGAATCTGTTGTATGGACTGGTCTCAGCAGAGCAGGTCTCAAAACTCATTGGTGTTTTATTGCATACTGCATAATGTCACCATTAAGGAGCAACCACAATTGTCACACATTTTACCCTGTGATCTAAGGAGTGGCAACTTGAAGTAACTTGATTATCATACCAATAACTACTGCTCATGTTGCCCAATTGTCACCCATCCTGCTGATTAGCTGCACTCCAAGTTTGTTAGAGGTGAGGTGAAGGATTGTGGTCAGAAAGTCTGAGAGAAACATTGCGGCAATGATGCAGCCTTAATAACATGAGTCTGCATTGAGATTGGATTTGTTGTAATTGATGCATAATGAAGATCAAATCATATCTGTTGTACCTCAAAATGGACAGAATCTATACTGTGATTTGGAAAGCAAATCTTCTGCTGCTGAGAGATGGTATTGGGGGTAGGGTACTGACATGGAGAGAAAATTGGTTGGCAGACAGAAACAAAGAGTATGGATTAACTGGTCCCTTTCAGAATGGCAGGCAGTGACTAGTGGGGTGCTGCAAGGCTCGGTGTTGGGACCGCAGCTGTTTACAATATGCATTAATAATTTAGATGAAGGAATTAAAAGTAACATTAGCAAATTTGCAGATGACACAAAGCTGGGTGCAAGTGTGAACTGTGAAGAGGATGCTATGCGGATCTATGAGGATGCAGAGTGACGTGGGCAGGTTGGGTGAGTGGGCAGATGCATGGCAGGTGCAGTATAATGTGGATAAATGTGATGCTATGCACTTTGGAGGCAAGAACGGGAAGGCAGATTATTATTTGAATGGTGTCAGGTTAGGAAAAAGGAGAGGTACAACGAGACCTTGGTGTCCTAGTACATCAGTTACTGAAAGTAAGCATACAAGTACAGCAGGCAGTGAAGAAAACTAATGGCATGTTGGCTTTCATAACGAGAGGAGATGAGTATAGGAGCAAAGAGGTGTACAGTTGCACAGGGCCCTGGTGAGACTACACCTGGGGTATTGGGTGGAGTTTTGGTCTCCAAATTTGAGGAAGGACGTTCTTGCTATTGATGGAGTGCAGGGTAGGTACACAAGGTTAATTCCGGGATGGCGGGACTGTAATATGATGAAAGAATGGAGCGACTGGGCTTCTATTCACTGGAATTTAGAAGGATGAGGGGATCTTATAGAAACATATAAAATTATTAAGGGATTGGACACGCTAGATGCAGGAAACATGTTCCCGTTGTTGGGGGAGTCCAGAACCAGGGGCCACAGTTTAGGCCATTTAGAACTGAGATGAGGAAAAACGTTTTCACACAAAGTTGTGAATTTGTGCAATTCTCTGCCTCAGAAGGCAGTGGAGGCCGATTCACTAGATGCATTTAAAAGAGAGTTAGATAGAGCCCTTAGGGATAGCAGAATCAAGAGGTATGGGGAGAAGGCAGGAACAGGGTACTGATTTTGTATCTATGTATGTTGAGCAGGATCATGGTGATGATTTTCCCTGTGGCAGTCAGCTGAGAATTAGATTTGCCTTCTTTCATGTATTTAGCCATGTCCCTCTCTTCCCATACTTGGGAGATGAGTGGTGACTTTGTGACTGAAATTACTTTCCACCAAGTTTTAGAACTTGGAGTTGCTGATTTCTCCTGAGGTTTGTGGTACTTCCGTTGGCCCATGGCTGTTTTGACTTCTTGCCGGTGCGGAAGTGCTGAAGATATATCATACAGATATTCATTTGTCCACCCATTTTCAGATAATCTGGAATAAACAGATCATCAGTATCCTTTGAATTTTTTACTGAGGAGCAACACAATAGCACCCACAGAAATATGATGTTGTGCTTCATATAGCTCATGTCCTTGCCAAAATGAAGAGACATTTGCCAAGCATTTTCAGTGAAAGATTTATAAATATCAATAGTGGACCATAGGGGGGTAAAAAACTGGGCTACAATGAATATTCTATAAACCGTGGAATGACGAGGTTAGTAATGCTTTCGTAAAAACCATCATGTGATTGCAAACTGATTAAAAATTAATTTTGTGTCTGAGAAAAACCTAGTGAAAATGACCAAGAAGATCAGTCAATATTTTATTGATTCTTTTAAGGAGCTTCAGACTACTTAGATCACTGATAGGAATGTATGAGCCATTGCCCTGAAATTAAAATAGCTTATGTAATCAGTAACATAAAAATGGCAACAGATTTTACACCTTTTAATATGGTGTGAACTAGAAGCATGCAATGAGGAGTCATCTGACCTGCTGCATGGCTGACAAGCTAGCACCATGTCTTATGGTACATTGCTGTGATCTTCAATCCAAGAGGCATTTATTTTTTTGTGTGATCCCACACAGCAGGAGAAAGGGATTGTAAGAGGAGTACTGGTAGTAACTGTTGCCGTGTACATATTATCTCAAATATGATTTTCATTAATATTGCCTAGGGACATATATTTGCAATATTATTATAAAATGTTGAAGCTTGCCTGTGTGCTGGAAATGTACTACAAATAGAAATTAATTTACTGTTGTCTTGCTTGTAGAACCAATGTTTTAAAGAGATTGCCTTCATCAATTGGGGCATTGAGTATAAGAGTCAGGAAGTCATGTTGCAGCTTTATAAAACTAACTTTGGTTAAGCTGCATTTGGAATGTTGGTGCAGTTCTGGTCACCCCTTGTCAGGAAGGATTTGAGAGGTTTGGAGAAGGTGCAGAAGGGGTTTACCGGGACGCTGCCTGGATAGGCTGGTATTAACGATAAGGAGAGTCATAGTCAGAGAGTCAAAGAGCACAGAAACAGGCCCTTTGGCTCAACTCGTCCATACCGACCAAGATGCCCCTTCTAAGCTAGTTCCATTTGTCTGTGTCTATAAGACCCATAATCCTCTGAACCTTTACTATAGGGGGTCTGAAGAAGGGTCTCAACCCGAAACGTCGCCTATTCCTTCGCTCCATAGATGCTGCCTCACCCGCTGAGTTTCTCCAGCATTTTTGTCTACCTTTACTACCCATTAATCTATCCAAATGCCTTTTACATGTTATTATACTAACCTCTTCATCTAGCAGCTCCTTCCATATACCCACCATCTTCTGTGTGAAAAGATTGGCCCCCAGGATCTCATTAAATCTTTCTTCTCTCACTTTAAACCTATGCTCACTAGTTCTTGATTCCCCAACTCTGGGAAAAGAACCCTCTGCATTCACCCCTATCTATCCCCCACATGATTGTATCCACCTATATAAGGTCACCTCATAGCCTCCTGTACTCCAAGGAATAATGTCCCAGCCTGCCTCTCCCTTTTCCTCAGGCCCTCAACATTCTCATAAATCTTCTCTGCACTCTTTCCAGCTTGTAGCATCTTTCCTATAGCAGGTTGACTGAAACAGAACACAATATTCCAAGTGCACCTTCACCAACGTCTTGCACAACTGTGACATGATATCCCAACGCCTATACTCAATTCCCTGATCGATGAAGGCCAGCATGCCAAAAGCTGCCTTCATCATCTTCATCTACAATACCACCTTCGGAGAACTATGTACTTGTACTTCTGTATCTCACTGCTCTACTGCAACGAGGATGGACAAACTTGATAGTTTTCTCTACAGCAGGATTGACTGAGGGGGGGACCTCATTTATAAAATGATAAGGGGCATGGATTGGACACACATTTAGAACCTTTATCCCATATTGGACATGTTAAATACTGCAGGGCATAGTTTTTAGGTGAGAGGAGGAAACTTGAAAGGAGATGTGCGGGATAAGATTTTACACACAGAGTGAGAGGTGCCTAGAACGCACTGCCAGGACTGGCGGTGCACCACCATAGTGGCATTTAAGAGGCTTCGAGGTAGGCACATGAATATGCAGGGGATGGAGGGATATGGATTATATGCGAACAAAAGAGACTACTTTAATTTGCCATATTTTTCACCGCAAACATCATGGACCAACGAGCCTTCATGTGCTGTACTGTTGTAAGTTCCATGTTCTAATACTGGATGATGGACTTCGAGTAATTTTAAGTGTAGAAAGATGTTGTGGAGCATAATTGACCTCAACTGAATAATGGCAATTCAATGTTGGAAGGCTGAAGGGAACAGAGAGGCCCCTAAACACACTTTATGTTCCAATCCTCTCGCTATCTTATTCTTTCTTCACCTATCCCTTCCCCCCATCAAAATCTATCTTCCTTTGTGTCCTTAACAAGTTATGAGTAAAAGAACTTTCAAATGACTATGTTTTCCTCCTATGGATAATAATAATAATAATGGATGGGATTTATATAGCGCCTTTCTAATACTCAAGGCGCTTTACATCGCATTATTCATTCACTCCTCAGTCACACTCGGTGGTGGTAAGCTACTTCTGTTGCCACAGCTGCCCTGGGGCAGACTGACGGAAGCGTGGCTGCCAATCTGCGCCTACGGCCCCTCCGACCACCACCAATCACTCACACACATTCACACACATTCACACACAGGCAAAGATGGGTGAAGTGTCTTGCCCAAGGACACAACGACAGTATGCACTCCAAGCGGGATTCGAACCGGCTACCTTCCGGTTGCCAGCCGAACACTTAGCCCATTGTGCCCATGGCTTATTGACAAAAATACTGGGAGAAATAGACAATGGAAAAAGCAGATCTTGTAAGTTATGCTGTTATAGCTGGAATAACAGCATGTCAGGCAGCATCTCTGGAGAACATGGATAAGTGATGATTAGGGTTGGGACCCTAAAAATTCTGAAGAAGGGTCTCAACCTGAAATTCTTGAAATCGTGGATGCATTGGTGATAATTTCCCAATGTTCTATAGACTCAGGATCAGTTCCTGTGGATTGGAGGGTAGCTAATGTTACCCCACTTTTTAACAAAGGCGGGGGAGAGAAAACAAGGAATTATAGACCAGTGAGCCTGACACCGGTGGTGGTGAAGATGCTGGAGTCAATTATAAAAGATGAGATAGCTGAACAGCAGTAACAGGATCGGTCCGAGTCAGCATGGATTTACGAAGGGGAAATCATGCTTGACTAATCTTCTGGAATTTTTTGAAGATGTAACTAGGAAAATGTACAAGGGAGAGCCAGTGGATGTAGTGTACCTGGACTTTCAGAAAGTATTTGATAAGGCCCCACATAGAAGATTAGTGGGCAAAATGAGGGCACATGGTATTGGGGGTAGAGTGCTGACATGGATAGAGAAGTGGTTGGCAGACATGAAACAAAGAGTAGGGATTAACGGGTCCCTTTCGGAATGGCAGGCAGTGACTAGTGGGGTACTGCAAGGCTCGGTATTGGGACCGCAGCTGTTTACAATATACACCAATGATTTGGATGAAGGGATTCAAAGTAACATTAGCAAATTTGCAGATGACACAAAGCTGGGTGGCAGTGTGAATTGTGAGGAGGATGCTATGAGAGTGCAGAGAGTGGTGAGTCTGTGGAATTCTTTGCCTCAGAGGGTGGTGGAGGCAGGTTCTCTGGATGTTTTCAAGAGAGAGCTAGATAGGGCTCTTAAAAATAGCGGAGTCAGGGGATATGGGGAGCAGGCAGGAACGAGGTACTGATTGGGGATGATCAGCCATGATCACATTGAATGGCGGTGCTGGCTGGAAGGGCCGAATGGCCTACTCCTGCACCTATTGCCTATTGTCTATTGTCTATTGAAACGTCACCTATCCATGTTCTCCAGAGATGCTGCCTGACCTACTGACTTACTCCAGCACTGTGTCCTTTTGTGTATTAACCAGCATATGCATTTCTTTGTTTCTAAGTAACAGGAGAGGAAACTTCAAATTGTGAATTTGTTCAATGTAATCTTTTCTCTATATATTGAAACTTCTTAGGAATCACTATTTTTTGGAGTATTTTATTCTGTTCTCAATTGTTTTGAGGAGAACTTACAACTGTCAGCTAAATGCTACAAAACGTTTTGATGTCACAAGGACGGAAGGTCAATGGAATGGTGTCACCTGCCCCATCAACCTCAGGTCACTTGTACCCACCCATGGTCACTGACGCGGAAGTCAGATGCAGATGTCATCAGTGTATTGGGCCAGATCTTGAACAATGATGAGACGAAGTTCAGAGATAGAGTGCTTAGTGACATGGTGTCAGGACAACAACCTCTCCCTCAAAGTCAGCAAGACTGGTTATTGACATTAGGAAGCGAGGTGGAGTACTGGCCCCAATCAGCATGAAAGGCACTGAAGCTGAGATGGTTGAGAGCTTCAGTTTCCTAGACATAAATATCACCACCAATTTGTCCTGGGCCTACAACATTGGTGGTTGGTCCAAGAAAGTGCACAAATGCCTCTATTTCCACAGATGACCAAGGAGGTTCGGCAAGTCTTCAACGACTCTTACCAACTTCTGCTGACGCACCATAGAAAGCATCCTGCAGGATACTTCACAGCTTGATTTGGCACTAACTCTGGCCAAGACCACAACAAATTAGAGAGAGTTGTGAATGTAGCCTAGTCCATTACACAGAACATCCTTCCCACCATCGAGTCCATCTAAACTTCATGCTGCCTCAGGAAAGCAGCTAACATTATCAAGGACTTTTTCCACCCAGGTCATAGAAACATAGACATAGAAAATAGGTGCAGGAGTAAGCCATTCGGCCCTTCGAGCCTGCACCGCCATTCGATATGATCATGGCTGATCATCCAACTCAGTATCCTGTACCTGCCTTCTCTCCATACCCCCTGATCCCTTTCGCCACAAGGGCCACATCTAACTCCCTCTTAAATATAGCCAATGAACTGGCCTCAACTACCTTCTGTGGCAGAGAATTCCAGAGATTCACCACTCTCTGTGTGAAAAATGTTTTCCTCATCTCGGTCCTAAAGGAATTCCCCCTTATCGTTAAACTTCCCTTTAAGGATAAGGTCATTCCCTCTTCTCCCTTCTCTCTTCAGGGAGAAGATATAAACACATGCCACCAGATTCAGGAACAGCTTCTTCCACCTCTGTTATCTAAGCACTGAACAGTCCTCCCATAAGCTAAGATGTAATCCCGATCTTCCAACCAACCTGGGGCGGAAATTGCTATCAAAACATGGGGTGGGGACACAATTTCTCGCCGCTGCGCATGCAAGCACGCACACACACACACACACGCACGTGCGTGAGGCTTTGAAAGCTTCGGCCGTGGGCCCTGTGGATGATAACATCGGGAGCTGACCTGGTTGGTGACCGACTCCGAACTCCAGCAACGTCCACCCTGAATCGTGGGGCTTGAATTGGCCCGTTCGCGGGGCTTTTCATCGCCAGGCGCGGCTTAAAACTGGCCATGGGATCTTCCATCGCCCAGCGGGGGCTTCAACATCGGGATCACCTCGATCACCTCGACGCAACAATTTGACCACGGGGCGATGGAAAAATCCCGCGGCCAATTTTAAGCCGCGCTAGGCCGGCGATGAAAAACCCCACGAACGGGCCGATTCAAGCTCTGTTCTATGATCTTTGCTCCACCAGGACGTCTCCCTCCTCCAATCACCATGCTCTATCCTCAGTCCCATTCCCCTACTTACGCCTCTGACTGACACCTCCCTCCTGCAATCATTATGCTAAATTATCATGTTCCCCCCACCCATTGCCTGCTGACCGACGTCTCTCTCGTCCAATTGGTGCCCTCGACCATCAGTCCCACCCCCACTGTCTCGCGGAGAACGGAGATTTTTAATAGATTTTTTTAAACCTAATTTAAAAATCCAGATTACAAAACATGGGGGAATTGTCCCTCACTTCTGTCTCCTCCCCCCCCCCCCCCCCCCCCCCGGGATTTCCGCCCATGCAACCAACCACCCAAAATCAAGACCTTGGACTTCTCCTCTGTATCTATAACTCTATGATGCTGCAACGCTATATTCTGGGCTTTGATACTTTTCTTATTGCACTACATGTTGTACTTGTGTATGGCATGATGTACTCGTGTATGGTATGACTTGACTGGATAGCTTTTCACTACATCTCAGTGCACATGGCAATAATAAACCAATACCAATAGTTCAGAATTCTCTATTTTCTGCCTGAGATATTAACTATTATGTTAGAATTGAGTCAATATATATTTAGTATTTACTTTGCTTTTACTAATGATCATTTACTGTAATTTTGATTCTTGCATGATGGGAAAGCTTAATTTCATAAATATGAATGCATGAAGCATGCAATGTTTTAATTAAAAAGGCACAGGTGCTAGAGTAACTCAGCGGGTCAGGCAGCATCTGTGGAGAACATGGATAGATAACATTTCAGGTCAGGGCTTTCCCTCCTCCCCTCCTCCCTTCCAGCTTCCCTACCCCCTTCCCCCACCATAATCAGTCAGAAGAAGGGTCCTGATCGAAAATGTTACCTATCCATGTTCTCCAGAGATTCTGCCTGACCCGCTGACTTACTCCAGTGCTTTGTGTCTTTTTTTGTAAACCTGCATTGGCAGTTCCCTGTTTCTACAATGTTTTAGTAATTTGGATAGGCAAGGCTTAATGGTTGCTTTATTTATTTTAGTGTAATGTCACCTGAAAGTTTAAAGAAAAATTCTCGATACTTGTAATTGGCGCTATGAAGGCTATTAATAATTTGAATGGTCTGTTTGGAGAATATTATGACATTGTTTGCTGCCACTGGCTGTGAAATTAAGTTTATGGAAGTGGGTTACTGAAGCTTGTGCATGTGGTCCTAAAACCCCTGTCCCACATACGTGTCCTTGGCATGCTAATTACGCGACCTCGTGGTCGCATTGAGGCGCGACGGTGCCGCGAAGGTCGCGCACGACATCATGCGCCCGCACAGCCATCTGGAGCACGTGACGTCATTTGAATATGGACACAAAATGCAGGAGTAACTCAGCGGGACCAGCAGCATCTCTGGAGAGAAGCAATGGGTGATGTTTCGGGTCGAGACTCTTCTTCAGTCTGAAAGAAGGGTCTTGACCCGAAAAGTCACCCATTCCTTCTCTCCGGAGATGCTGCCGGTCCCGCTGAGTTACTCCTGCATTGTGTGTCTATCTTCAATTTTCTTGGCCCCGCACTGGGAGTAGAAGTGGGGGCGGATCCGGACCACAATGGCCGTGAGCCCCAGGCCGAGCTTGGCGATCGTTTGCCTGCTTCTGTTGCTGTTGGAGGTGAGACGTTGCGTCGCGCCAGGGTCTTCGGCCTGTCCTACTTTATCCGTCAGTTACGCGACAAGCCGTTGGCGCGCGAAGATTTTGTTTGCTACAAAATTTCGGAGCGCCGCGCGATATCGAGCACAACTCCATACCCCTCCGCGCTTCTCAGTGGGACCGGCCCCGCGCGGCCACACGATGCCCGCGCGCCTCAATGTGATGATGAGGTCGCGTAATTTGCGTGCCAAGGACATGTGGGACAGGGCCTTAACACTGAAATACTTGCAAGAAGCTGAAGTTTGCTGGACATGGTGCAGCTGATAAGTTGACTAAATGTAAATCTGTGAACACTCCTGTGATTAGTTCCAGGATGTAAGATTCAACTACAGAGTCAAGTCTGAAATGTGGTTAGATACATTGAAATAATCTTTTATTTAAATGATTGCATTATTAGTCTCATTCAAACAGGAAAAGGACAAAATTGCATGTTTTTTTAACAAGCTCATCAGCTTTCTAATTCTGATATAGTTTTCATTTTCAACAGGAAACATGGATCATCCCAGCATTTTTTTAAATGAAAAGTAAAATTGTGTCATGGCTACTTCGATTGCACCAATTTCCCATTGAGCAACTTTGATTAAAGTTAACCCTTTGGATTTACTATTTTCTGCTGACAATTCAGATGTGGAATGTGACACTGCAACTTCCACATCCTCATTGATAAAAAATGTAAATATTTTTATGCTGTCTGCCGTATGTGTACCTGAAAGTTTCTCTCTACTGGCTTCACTACCTTATTTTTTTTAAATTAAACAGTGAACATGATTGAAGAGGTTGCATATGTACCCATAAATGCATAGGTTTGGATTCTCTAAAAGCAAACATCTTCAAGATTGAGCTAAATGTTTATGAAAAATCAATAATGAAACAAAGCAGCCTCATGACAGATATTAAAACATAGGGTGCATCATTAACTGGATTTTATATGTTGTAATTCTTTGGCTATCTTCATGATTGTATTTATAGCCAAGGATTAAAGTGTTGAATTTAGTTTATTAGATTGCTGGTTGCCTCCTCAATTTAGGTAAATGGCTTAAGTTTCCTCTCAAGGGTTTAGTTTGAATTTACTTCTGAGGAAAATTAGGTAATATTTTATTGAGCACATTAATCTCTGTAGTTGGCACAGAAGCCATCTATCTGCATTGCTGCTAAAAAATATTTAGCCTCCAGACATAAAAATACAAGATATTTTTAAAGTGTTGGAATCTCATTGAAAGGATTTATTCATTGAAATGTTTCCTATGTATTGGCAATTGTCAATACCAATATCATACCTTTATTTTGATTGAAGGAACACTTCTTAATTGCTTTATCATATCCTTATAACTATAAAACTCTGATATTGTATGTGGATTTGTGCATTTGTGTATTTATTTGTTTGTGTGTGATCCCATCTTCTCGAAAAAACGACGCGGTAACGGTAACATTTTTACATATTCCGATAGAGATTTATGCCGTGAAGTCAAACATCTCCTTCTCTGAAAATTTCATGCATTATTCCTCGAGTTATTAATCAAAATGTTCAAGAATCTGAAATAACTGAAAATAAAACCAAGCGGCTTTGGCAGATGACGTCACAATGGCTCTGCGTGCTACGTTTGCGCTGCGAGAAATGTCCCCCCAGCGAGCTGCCCAGCCGCAAGCTGCCTGCCCCGCTCTCCTTCTCCTCTCCCCCCTCTCTCCCCCCTCTCTCCCCCCTCTCTCCCCCCTCTCTCCCCCCTCTCTCCCCCCTCTCTCCCCCCTAACTCTGCCCCTCTCTCCCCCCTCCCCTCTCTCTCTCCCCTCTCTCCCCCCCTCTCTCTCCCCGCTCTCTCTCCCCTCTCTATCCCCTCTCTCTCCCCCTCTCTCTCTCTCCCCCCCCCCTCTCTCTCCCCTCTCTCTCTCCTCTCCCTCTTCCCCTCTTTCTCTCTCTACCCCCCCTCCCTCTCTCTCTCTCCCCTCCCCCCCTCTCTCCCCTCCTCTCCCTCTCCCCCTCTCCCCCCCTCTCTCCCCCCCCCCCCCTCTCTCTCTCTCCCCCACCCCTCTCCCCCTCCCCCCCCCTCCCTTCCCCCCCCCCCCCCTCCCTCCCTCCCTCTCCCCCCCCCTCTCCCCCCCCCTCCTCCCCCCCCCCCCTCCCCTCCCTTCCCCTCCCCCTCCCCCTCTCTCCCCCCCTCCCCCTCCTCCCCCCCTCCCTCCCCCCTCCATCCCCCCCTCCATTCCCCCCTCCAATCCCTCCCCCTCCCTCTCCCCATCCCTCTCACCCCCTCTCTCCCCCCCTCCCCCTCTCTTTCTCCCTCTCTCGCCCCCCTATCTCCCCCCTTCTCCCCCCCCTCCCTCTCCCCCCTCTCCCCCCCCTCTCGCCCCCCTCTCCACCCCCTCTCTCCCTCCTCTCTCCCCCCTCCCTCTCTGTCTCTGCCCCTCTCTCTCTGCTCATCTCTCTCTACCCCCTTTCCTCCTCCCCCCTCGCTCCCCCATCTCTCCCCCCCTCTCTGTCTCTGCCCCCTCTCTGTCTCTGCCCTCTCTCTACTCCCCCTCCCTCTCTAGACGCGCCTGCGAGTTGGGGGCTATGCGTCAGTGTATAGGGCGGGGAGGGGTAAAAGGAGCCAATAAATAATATTAATATAATATCAAGGGGGGTAGTTAGTGTGTGTGGGTGGTGGTTAGTGTGTGTGTGTAGGGGGTGGTTAGTGTGTGTGTGTGTGGGTGGTGGTTAGTGTGTGTGTGTAGGGGGTGGTTAGTGTGTGTGTGGGGGGGGGGGGGTGGTTAGTGTGTGTGTGACGCCACAGGCCACCCCCCCCCCCCCGCAACCACTCGCTGAGGGGACGGGACCCAACGGGTCCCACTTGGTATAGTTAATATATAATAATAATATAATTTTGCTCATTGAAAAATGGAAGTTACTATTATTGCCATGAAGTCAAATGTTGGTATGACTTAACTGTAAAAAATACTTACATGATACATTTGTACAGATTGGAAAGGTAATTGCCGTCCATCTGCCAAGCCTCACTGTCTGGGGAATGTCATATTTCACAGCAGCTCTCAATCCTCTCTATCAACGGTTCCAGCAGGGACTTATCCAACTGTTTCTTCAATTTGCTGATGCAGTTCGCATCCTCTGCATCCCTTGGTAATCTGTTCCATATACAGTATTCATCACTCACCAGATAAGGCAGTTACACTAAATACCCTCACTTCCTTCCCCTTTCCAGGCGTGAGCTGAACAACAAGTAAAAGATGCTGTGATTAAAATGAAATATTGGTTGGTTTTTACCATATTCAAGACTACTTCATTTGATTTAAAAGTAACTTTGAAGAACCCTGCAATAGCAGTTGCAGAAGAGGTTGTGTGTATATTGGCGGGGGAACGGCTCATGAAATAACACCATAAATTCAGCATCAGTAACGGCACATGACTTTAAGCCTAATGCATACTTTGCATAGTTCATGGAACAACCAAGTGGACTGCTCACAGGGTTTTACTGTTAATCAGTAAGCCAGCTAACAGGTGGAGGAACATAACAGCAAAAAGTGTATCAAGCTATTAGCATGTGCTACCCAATGATTGTTGAGTGGTCACCAAAAAGCTTCTGCAAAACAATTTTGTCATGTTTTAACAGCTAAATCATATATGATTGCCATAACATGCAAGACCGTGTTTTATAATTAAGAGCAGATGCATTAAAAGAGAGATACAATGACAATCGGAATACTTTAAAGGAATAGGCCTCTCTGTCGTTGCTCTTCATCAGTTATCTCTGTATTTGTTTTGAGTTTTTTAAATTCTGAAATTGGCATGTAGTATTCCGTCAAAAAGCTGATGTCATAAAATGACCTACTGGCGATACTGTAAATGGCAACTACTATACTACATGTTACACCACTGCCCCATTTATGAAGCAACAGAAACCTGCAGGGCGAGTGCTGGAAAATGGAGTTAGCACCGAAAGGTACTTGATGACCAGTATGGACATGATGTGATGAAAGGCCAGGTTGTGTGGTGTATGTCTTCATTTATTTAAAAACCAGCACTCACACAATGAAGGGAGGGTTATAGTCCAATTTACTTCTCTTGGGAAGTGCTAATTCGCATTGTGATGAGATGATGTAGATTACATAAATCCCCCCTACAATGGTATAATCATGATAGGGAGCATCAGAAAGGCCTCATCTTGATCTACAAACTTACAGACTTGCACTTTCCCATAGTTTAGCAAGAAGTGTGGACGCATCCAACTGCTGACCTGGCAGGAGTTCGGCTGGGCAACAAAGAGACCAGGTAAAAAAACTAGGACTTTTTGATGGGTATGGCTTTGGGCTTCAACAGAAGAGGTTCAATGCAGGCACCAGAAAAGTTCTATACAATGTGACACAGAAATCTGTCCGTACAATTTCATATCGGTGTGCAGTGCAGTTGAAGATCAGAGTAGCGCAGATCTTCACGTGTTTCTGAGAGTCATAACACCTGTTACAATTTTACTCTTTTCAGTGCAAACTTTGTTTCTCCTAGCACCATTTAGTTTGGCATAAAACTGCCCCAATTGATCACAGCAATAGTGCAACATAAAAAAAATCAACTGCATTGAGATTTTCAACCTCATTTAGTGAAAAACAATAATTCCTATTTACTTGCAGAACAATTAACTTTCTTTAACTGTTTACCCCGAAACGGCGCTATATAATGTGCCAACATTCAGGCTGCTTTCTTTGTCCTCTGAGATTCAGTGACTTTGTGTAATCTCAAGCACAGCCTCAAATGTGTGGCTGCATAATGTTGCCTCTGGAGGTCAAGGTCACAGTGACTCTCAGCATTCTTACCTTCTCCTGGATTATTCTAGGCTGCTGCTGTTGACCTCGGCCATTCTCACAATGTGCAGCCCATTACTGCATTTAAAAGATGACTTCATCTTCTTTTCTCCACAACTCTGGAGAACCAGCAGAGTGGACTGGGGCGTTTGTCAGTATTGCAGGCTTCCCCAAAGTGCAGTCATTCATAGATTGTCCTCAGGCCTTATAGAGACCTCCCTGGCAACCTTAGAGACCTTTCAGAGCCATGGCCAGATCCTCCTTGTGAAAGAGACCTGTGGCTCCTCTTTTGTATAAAAAAAATCTCCAGTTGCCATTTTTATCGTATCAAAATATTTCCCACTGTTATATTGCACTAACGCCAGTATTACCCATTTCAGCCCAGAAGGAGGACCTGGTTGCAACCCTGGAGGGTCTCCATGGCTACCATGAATGTAAATTTTGAGCAGCTCGTAAAGCCGTTGTCCCACAGTGGCAGAGACACAGATTTAATCCTAATCTTGAGTGCTTTCCGTGTGGAGTTGCATTCTCCGTGTAGCCATGTGGGTGTCCTCCAGGTGCTCATAGGTTCTACCGCAGTCCAAAGACATCGGCCGGTTGGTAGTTTACTAAGAAATTGTCCCTTGTATGCAGATAATTGGTGGAATCTGGGGGGGTGGGGGGGGGGGGGGGGGTTAGGGGTTGTTGAGATGGTGGGAGCACAAAACATGATATTAATGTGTGATTGGAATAAATGTATAGGTTGATGTTCAGCACAGATCTGGTGGGCTGAAAGCCCATTCCAGTGCTGTATCTCTATATGACTTCAATGACATACTGTCCACAGACACTGTTGTTCACTCGCCTGTGACTCTGCATCTCCCACACTCATCTCAGCATTGCTGCATCCATTTGTTCAGCAGCAATGCTCCCGTGTACCTGCACGGGTGCTGCATGTATTGTGACGTGTTCCTTTCCCGAACGGGCTGCAAAGGTCACACCTGCTGGGCTAAATGCTGATAATTACAAGTACAAAAGTAGACCGTGATAAAGATGATGTATGGTATCATTCAAGACATTGAACATAAGAGCCAGGAAGACACTGCAGTTTTATAAAACTGTGGCTAGATTGCATTTAGAGTATTGTACGCAGTTCCGGTCATTCCATTGCAGCAAGGATGCGAATACTTCGGTGCAGGTGCAGAAGAGGTTAACCAAGACAATGCCTGGATTAAATATTATCAGCTATAAGAGGCTGGACAAACCTGTCCTGATTGTTTTCTCCAGAGCATCGGAGGTTGAGGGGTCACTTAATGGAGGATTATAAAATTATGAGTAGCATTGGTAGGGTTGACAGTCAGAATCTTTTTTCCGGGGTGGAAATGTGAAATACTACAGCTTTAAGGTGAGAGGGGGGAAGTTTATTTATGCAATAAGTTTTTTTACACAGAGCGTGTTAGCTGCCTGGAATGCGCTGCCAGGGGTGGCATTTAAGAATCTTTTAGATAGGCACATGAATATTCAGGGAATGCAAGGATATAGATCATGTGCAGGCAGAAGGATTAGTTTAAATTGGCATCATGTTCAGCACAGACATCATGGCTGAAGGGGCTGTTTCTATGCTGTACTGTTTTATGTTCTATGTTAATGTGTAGTGGATAAATAGAAAATACTGAAAAAGGCAATATTAGCTGTAGCGAAACATTAGACAAGGGCATACGACAATGTTATTCTGTACGAACTGGCAATTGACGATGTTTTACAAAATACTGGAGTCACTAGAGTCTTTTTTGCATGCACAAATTATACATGGAAGCATTTTAATATGGTTTAGATCTTGCCGATGATAATTGTTCAGTGAAGTTGTCCCAGGCACCTCCAGGCACAGTTCAACTTAGCGCATGTGATCTTTTTCCAAAAGTTAGACAGAAAAAGCTGGAGTAACTCAGCAGGACAGGCAGCATCTCTGGAGAGAAGGAATGGGTGACCTTTCGGGTTGAGACCCTTTTCAGATCTTTTTCCAGCACCACGCATACGCACTAGTTGCACAGTACCTCTCTTGATAGCATAAGTGGAATGTTTTCAGTTAAACCTAGGATGAGATTTAGCTACAACTAAATTTAGCTGTTCCCGCTTTGTTGCATTTATATCCGTGTGAAGGGTAATTTTGTTGACATCAAGAATCTAAAGGCACTAGTTGCTTTCAATGCAACTGAGAGGGCTGTCCTCAGTGTTTAGTTGCTGACATACCACTGAGGATTGGATGGAGATGAGGAGGAATTTCTTTAGCCAGAGGGTGGTGAATCTGTAGAATTCATTGCCACAGGCGGCTGTGGAGGCCAAGTCATTGGTCGAATCGGTAGTAAAGAAAGCAAACTCAATGCTAGCATTTATTTCAAGAGGGCTTGTATATAAAACCAGGGATGCAATGCTGAGGCTCTATAAGGTGCTGGTAAGGCTTCATTTGGAATATTGTGAGCAATTATGGGCACTCAGATATATCTGGGGAAGGGTGTGCTGGCTCTGGAGAGGGTCCAGAGAAGGTTTACAGACAATAGACAATAGATAATAGGTGCAGGAGTAGGCCATATGGCCCTTCGAGCCAGCGCCGCCATTCAATGTGATCATGGCTGATCATCCCCAATCAGTACCCCGTTCCTGTCTTCTCCCCATATCTCCTGACTCTGCTATTTTTACAAGAATCATTACAAGAGTTTACAAGAATGATCCCAGGAATGAGTAGGTTAACATATGATGACGTTTTTCGGCACTGGGCCTGTACTCGCTGGAGTTTCAAAGAATGAAGGGGGACCTCATTGAAAACATACAGAATAGTGAAAGGCTTGGATAGAGTGGGTGTGAAGAGGATGTTTCCACTAGTGGGAGAGTCTAGGACTAGAGGTCATAGCCTCAGAATTAAAGGACGTTCTTTTAGGATGAGGAGAAATGTCCTCAGTCAGAGGGTGGTGAATCTGTGGAATTCTTTGCCACAGAAGGCTGTGGAGGTCATCAGTGGATATTTTGAAGGCATAGATAGATACATTTTTGATTAGTACAGGTGTCAGAGTTTATAGGGAGAAGGCAGGAGAATGTGGTTAGGAGGGAGAGATAGATCAGCCATGATTGAATGACAGAGTAGACTTGATGGGCCAAATGGTCTAATTCTACTCCTATCAACTATGCCTTATGATCTTATTTTTAAAGTGGAGATAAATGGGCCCATTAAAGTTTACGGGGAGAAGGCAGGAGAATGGGGTTGAAAGGGAAAAGTTAGGGATGGCACAGTGGCACAGCATTTAAGTAGCAATGTTACAAAATTTTGAGATTTAAAAAATCGAGTCTGCAATTTATCCCATCAGATAAAGCATAAACAGAAGTTTAATTTGACACCTAATTCACTTTCATATCTTCAGTATTAAAAAAAGTTATGGCCATTTTCATACTCGGAAATTAGCATCTTGTTCCCTATTGATTTTCCATTGGCTAAACACAAAAGCTGTGATCAAGAACAGTCAAAAGCCCATAACTTTATTAAAAATTAAGAGAACTGAAAGACATTTTCAGTTATTATAAATTGAAGCATTCTGAAACAAATATTAAACAATCTTACTTGGATGACCTGAAATTAAAGCATATAATTAGTTAGTTACCCAATTGTAGCTAATTCCAAAATTCAATTACTAGATCTAAACATCTATCCATTTCGTAAGGAAAGATTAACATTTTTAAATAGCCTAAGTGTCCAAAGAACATTCACACAAGAATTCACAATAAAACATGATTTTTAAATCTCATTGACACTAATTTATAGGCCAAATGGAAGGAATTTAGTATTCGATTGCGGTAAATTAATGGCAATTTAAATCAGCTTGTGAGTGGGATTTTCTGGAACGCGATGGTTTGGAACATTGCCATTGCGGTGGATTTGAAGCCCATGTCGGTATGAAAGATACTGCGGGATTGAATGGGCCCACAAGTCAGCTACTCGCAACATAAAATTTTGTATAAAGGGATCTTAAGAAGCACTTTTTAATGTAAAAATAAACAACCTACCTTGCCTTGTCCCCTACATGAGATCCATCCCGTTGTCGGCGTTCACGGCTTTAGAGGATGATTTTTAATTTACTATAACAATTAAATAACCTAATTTAGTTTAAAAATAGCTGCAGCGAACGAACCTCGCAGCGATTTTTCATCAGCAACTAGGCAGGCTGAACAACCTCGATTTCAATGCCCTAGAGAAAATCGCGTTTTAAACCCGTCCCCCTCTCAAAGGCACCAAAGTCGCGTACACGGGCAGCGGCAGAACTGCAGCGCCGCTGAAGGTGAGTTTTGCAACATACCTAATTTAAGTTGATGCCTTACAGCGTCAAAAACCCAGGTTTGATCTTGACTACGGGCGAAGTCTGTATGGAGTTTGTACTTTCTCCCAGTGAAAGTGTTCAGTTGATCGTATGTTGGCATGGTCTAGGTGGGCAGAAGGGCCTGTTGCCACACTGTATGTGTAAACTCTGAACTTTAAACTTTATCTGCAGTTGCATAATTCAATATTGTGCAGATGGTTGTCACATGTCCAGGTAGAAAATGAGGTGCTGTTCCTCAGGTTTGCATGTGGCCTCATTGTAATGGTGCAGGATGTCACAGACAAGGAATAGGATGGAGAATAAAAATGGCAGGCAATTGGAAGCTCAGCATTGAGGGGGGGAGTGTGGTGTTGGTTGGTGGAAATTAAAAAAGGGAGTCATGAGGACAACAGTACTGCCTAATGCTGAAAAGGGAGGAAAGGGGAAGGTGTGGCTGGTAGCGGAATCTCTGTAGGTGGTGGAAATAGAGGAGAATGATTTGTTGAATGTGGAGGTGAAGAAGAGGAAGGTGACATACTAAGCTGTTCTGTCCCAGATGAGAGAGGCTGAGAGCTGAGAAGCAGGAGAGAAGTAGTCAATGCTTTTGTTAACAATGATAAGGGAAAGCCACAATTCAGCAAGAAAGAAGCTATGTCACAGCAACCTGTACATAAAGTCTTAGTATCAGAGCAAATACGGAGGAGAAAGATGAATTGGGAGAAGGGAATAGTTTCTGGAGGAGACAGTGTGTGACATAGAGTAGTTTAAATAACTGTGATTGTCCATAGGAGCTCCAAAAAGGAACAAAGCAGAGACTAAAAGACTCAGCGTTCATTATCGGGCTGAGCTCTGGAAGATTAAACAATAGCCGAGCATTTTGAGAGCCAGCAAATAACTGAACATGCTGAGGGTCACCCATGAATAATATTCGTGCTGTTAAGGTACCAGAGGGAAGTCAATGCCAATAGAGGTGAACCCGAAAAAGGGAAGCAGATATGAAACAAAACATCAAATTTAAAATAAAATTTAAGGCTACATATTAACCAAACTGGATAGAAATTGCTTTACTGTCCTTTAATGGCAGTAAAATAGCACAATGGGTCTATTTTTTGTTTGTGAAAGTCACATGAAGATCAAATGCCGAGAGATTGGATTTTGCGCTTTCGTGTCACATTAAATCAGGACTGCATATAGTGTCAGACAAATATCTATTTAGTTTCCCTGGAAAAAAAATCAGGAAATTAGCCAAAAAGACACTTGAAATAACATCAGGGAAGTTTACGCACAGAAATATGAACTACAAAAGGACCTGCACAGTTACCTAATTGAATCTCATTCAACTCAGCACAATTGCTTGCACTTTGCTGCATACTAATCTATAAAGGACATCATCCTATAGGCATATTCCCTTGGGCAGACACACAGCAAAAACACACAATTATTCTTGCCATTCACACAAACTATTAAGCTGTTATCTGCACAAATTGTCCCTCATCAATGTCTTCCACACTCTTATTTATCACATTATTTATCCCAGCACCAGCTCAGGGACCAGCACCATAATCGATCCTGTAAATATGTTGGGGAGATACGCATTACGGTGAGGTACTGCAGACATTAGCAGGCTGCTGCAGGGTACTGGACATAAGGAATCTGGCATGGGTCATGGTGGAGAAGAGATCCAATCTTCTGTATTTTCACAAAGCAGAGTGGCTGCCTCACAGTGAGTGGCTGCCTCACAGCGAGTGGCTGCCTCACAGTGAGTGGCTGCCTCACAGCGAGTGGCTGCCTCACGGTGCTAGAAACTCGGCAGAGACTGGCAGAGCTGCTGCCTCACAGCGTTGGAGACTCGGGTTTGATCCTGATTTTGGGTGCAGTTCCTATGGAATTTGCACTTTCTCCTGTGAATGCATGGGCTTCCTCTGGGTTCTCCAGTTTCCTCCCACATCCCAAATATATGTAGCTTTGTGGGTTAATTGGCTTCGATAAATTGTCCCCAGTGTGTAGGGAATTCCTCCCACACTGAGAAAGTGGGAAAACATATCATTGATGTGAACGGGTGATGGATAGTCGGCAAAGACTTGGTGAGCCAAAGGGTCTCTTTCCATGCCGTGTTACTAAACTAAACTCAGATGACAGCCACATCAGGGATGCGACCATGAAAAGACTGCACACTGAGGACATGCTTGTCAGAACAATCTGGCCAAAGCAGCTGATAACATAGCGGATTCTATGGAAAGAAGAAGACAGTGACCTCTGCTTTTGAGACTGTGTTCACTGATCGCCAGGGCTTGTTTATAGTCCATTACCAACATCATGGTCAGGTACAGCAAGCATTCGCACTCTGCTGCTGGGTACTTGGCATTAGCAATCTGGTGTGGGTCATGCTGGTGGGGAGCTTATATCAGTGGAGGTGGCAAAACAAGCCAATTTGCCTCTGTGCGGCCTCACACTGATCAAACTGGAGATCTGGCTTCCACCACCGTGAAAAAAACCGTGACGTTGTAAAGAAGGGTCAATATGCCACCAAGGAGTGATTTGGTTTCCACATTGAAAGGAGAGGTGCCTCTCTTGAGCAGACTGCTGTTTCACTGTGCAGTGGGATGTCTTATGGGAATAGACAGTGGAGACAGGATCATCTCACCGTACACCTGGGGCAGGGGGATGCTCTATGTCCACAGCCACCTTTTCCAAATGAGCAGACATGCTGCACATCAGCAGATCACTCTCACTACTGGAGCAATGATATGGCACATGGGGACTAACCTGCTCCTTGGCACCCACACGCTTCCTCCTCATGAGGAGAGTCCCGTTCAAATTGTGTATAGAGGAGACTCTGAGGTCGGCCCTGTTTTGTTCTAGCCTTCTCTATCTATCAGTCTGAAGAAGGGTTCCCACCTGAAACATCATCTGTTCCTTTTCTCCAGAGGTGCTGCCTGACCCACTGAGTTAAGCCCCTGTCCCACTTACGTGTCCTTGGCACGCTAATCACGCGATCTCGCATCGCGTTGAGGCACGACAGTCCCGCCAGAGTCGCGCGCGTCATCATGCGCCTGCACAGTCGTCTGGTGCACGTGACGTCATTTAAAGATAGACACAAAAGGCAGGAATAACTCAGCGGGACCGGCAGCATCTCTGGAGAGAAGCAATGGGTGATGTTTCGGGTCGAGACCCTGCTTCAGTCTGAAAGAACGGTCTTGACCTGAAACGTCATCCAATCCTTCTCTCCAGAGATGCTGCCGGTCCCGCTGAGTTACTCCTGCATTTTGTGTCTATCTTCAATTTTCTTGACCCTGCTCTGGGAGTAAAAGTGGGGGCGGATCCGGATCCGCCACGGCTGTGAGCCCCGGGCTGAGTTCGCCTGCTGCTGTTGTAGGTGAGACGTTGCGTCGCGCCAGGGTCTTGGGCCTGTCCCACTTTGGCCGCCAGTTACGCGACAGGCCGGTGGCGCGCGAAGATTTTGTTCAGTACAAAATCCTGGAGAGCCGCGCGATACCACGCACAACTCCATACCCCTCCGCGCTTCTCAGTGGGACCGGCCCCGCGCGGCCACACGATGCCCGTGCGCCTCAACGCGATGACGCGGTTGCGTAATTTGCGTGCCAAGGACATGTAAGTGGGACAGGGCCTTTACTCAACGTCCAATGATACTTTATTGTCACATGTATATACAGTATGTACAGTGAAATTCTTTGTTTTGCATACAACCTAGTAAAATCATACAGAAGATCTCACATAGGCTGTACACAAAGAGTCGCCAAGAAAATAACAAAGGGTTAAATCTAACAGTCTCATCTTCTGCTCGCAGCGACGAACCTGGCCCGCTGTCGCACGTGGCTGCAGGCGGACCCCCAGCCAGGTCCCCCCCTACTACAGCATTTTGTGTCTTTCTTCGGTATAAGCCAGCATCTGCAATTCCTTCCTGTAGAGAAAAGAGACAAAGCAGGGCCCAGCCATGTTGTTCAAGGCGTTTAAGCAAGCTCAGCTGTGGGCTTGCAAGTTGAGACAATGCAGGGGCTGCCTGAGCACCAGCAGTTTGAAGCAATATTGTCTACTCAGTCTCCTGAGAGGCCACCTGGTGTGCAGATTCAGGAAATTTGTGTCCCTTTCATGATAGCACCATCTCGCTTCCCACTGCAGCCGCTCAAACAAGATACTCACCCGTGATCCACAGCTAGTCATCCAAGCCTATTTTTTTCCGATTGGCTCAGCCCAACATCCAGGGCACGAAGCAGTTGGATTGTGTGCATTCATTGAAGTACCTCAATTGCTGTTTCAGTTGTGAGCAATGGGAATAGATTCTAGGGCATGGAATCGCATGAAGATTATTGCATAGAAAATATACATTTCAGCCAAACAGCCCAATTGTTTTTGTTATTTGTAATTGTCTAAATCCCATGTATCTCCCCCCTGTATTCCTTTGACTGCATATGGATTTTCTTAAATTTTGACATGGTTTCTGCTTCAAGCACTGATGCTGGTACTGTATGAGTTAAATTGAGTCACATACATATACCATGCTTACGCCCTGTCCCAATTCTCCTTCAGTTTAATTGAATTTGCATTGTCTCTTTCCATCTACACTCACCATTACCTGTTTAAAATCATCTGCATCCCAACAAAATGGCCTATTATTCTGTTATTTTCAGAGTGATTCAGGGAACTACCCATCAATTTTAAAACTATTGCTTTAAAACTGTAAAATACAATTTGAAACATGAAATGATGTATGGACATAAGAGACAAGGGTTGGCAGACATCCTCAGTGTTTGGGATTTCAGATATCCTTAATTATCCACTGAATGTTCCTCCTGCATTTGCTGCTTGCATTCCCAATTTTCTCAAAGTTACCTCTGTAGATCTCCAAAGTCAATCCAATTGGCCTACATGGCCTAAGCAGCAAGGCCCTGAATGCTGATATAAATCTGCTCATGGATGATGGCCAGAACAAGCCCCGGCAACATCTCCTCAAGGAGTTTTTAACAGTGAGCAAAACCTCAACCCCACCTCTGTTGTCTGACAAAGCCCTCAAAGATTTTTCAATGTGACTGAATGTGTCCAAAATGGTCAAGAATGAACTGAATTATTTATGACCTCTAAAGAGTATTAAATATGTTAAAACAAAATAAAACTAATCCATGAAAATGCTTTAAAACATTTTAAATTAATTGAAAACTTTAAACAGAACACAATTTTTTAAAAGAAAAGTTGTACATTATCTGATTCTGCCCTTCTCTCCTCGCAGTCTTACATTTTCCATTAAATGAATGGGCTCATGGGACCTTGTGCAGGATGCAAAAACAAATTCACCAGTGTAAATGCTGGAGAATTTCATCAATTGCTGCTCTGATGCTGGACTCCACAGGGCAGAGTGGTGCAGCTGAGAAATGATCTATGGAGCTGGGCCAGCAAAAGCTCTTCTGGATTTGCTCATATGTTGTGAAATTTGCCAGCACTTATTCCAAGAAATGCTCTCACTTCTGTGCATAAACTGCCAGCAAAGTCCAACAGAATTTAGATTAATATTTTGATAGCATTTCAAAATGAGAATCATATTTTTGACAATATATAATGTAAGACTCAAAGGAACATATTTTTCTTCTCAATACCTAACCATTACGTAACAATGCAGAGGTCTGGCATGGTGGCACAGCGGTAGAGTTGCTGCCTCACAGCGCCAGAGATTCTGCCTAAGGATGCCTTATTATGACTGCATAAGTTTACTCCGGGTTCTCCAGTTGCCTCTCATACTCCAAGGAAGTGCAGGTTTGTAGGTTTATCAGCTTCTGTAAGTTGTCCCTAGTGTGTAGGATAAAACCTGTATATGGATGGTCGCTAGTCAGCATGGACTCGATGGACCGAAGGGCCTGTTTCAACGTTGTATCTGTAAACTAAACTAAAGCTTAGATTTTGGCAGAGCAGGAGTTCTACTTGCAAACTAGATAAAATATGCCTATGAGTTTCAATTCATTACAAATTATGTTGACAATTGACCATGTATCAAGTACCTTCTCTGGGACTCCTCCACAAGTAATGGACAATCTTCCCACCTCTCACAGCCTGTTATTTTTAATGATGGAAAACCATATGTGTTGTGCAAATTTCAAAATTGCACCAGTACTGGGAGGAAGCTATCAGCTGCTTTATGACAAAAATCACCTGTTCTGTGATGCAAAGGAAATTTAAAAAATCTTTAAAAATCTTGAGGTTTGCAAGTTTACATCAGTCATTTTTTCCCCGTTCATTATCATAAGGACGTGTTAATTCCATCTCTTGAGCAAAAATGTTCCGCATTTTGCCTGCTTCAATCAAAAAGGTAGTGCAGTCCAGGCCCGTGCTCATAAACTGCACTGTCACCTGAAATATAATGGGTAATGCAAATTAAATTACGGTTCATGAAAATTTGCAAAAAAAAGCAAATAGTGATTAAGTTCTTTGATAAAATAATGGAAAGAGTTGATGAGGGTGGTAGGGTTGATGTGTATATGGAATTTCAGAATGTGTCTGATAACATCAGCATTAGCAAAAGGAAAGCCTATGGGACTAATTGCACAATGGCAGTGTGGATATAAAAAGAGTGAAGGCCACAAAGTAAGAGAGTTATGGTGAATGGTTCCTCAGACAGAAATGAAATATCTACACCGAAGGTCAAATTTAGTTGGTGGAAAGAATAAGGAAAAGCAATATGAACTCTCTGAGAGCATGTCAGGACAAAGTCCTGGGGCATCAGTGCACAAATCTTTGGTGGCAGGACAGGTTGAAAAGGCTATTGAACAGCATTTTAGCTTTATTAATAGCAGAGTACAACAGCAGCAAGTAATGGTTATAAATCACCAGTTATACCTCAGGTGGTGTTAAGTACTGGCATCATTTTTTACGAAAGATGTGAAGGACTAAGAGCGGGTGCAGAAGAAAGTAGCTTGAATATTAACTGTGATGAGGGGCTTCAGTCATTTGGAGAAATTTGAATCTTCCTTCTTAGAGCAGAAGATGGTATGATGTGATGATGAGCAATTCAAAATCATAAACATTTTAGATGGATTAATTGTAGAGATTCTGGTTGCACTGGGAAAAAATTTGGCCACCAAATGTATGTTCTGGAGTGGACTTCCAGAAAAGATGACGGAAACAGATTCAAGTATATCATTAAAATGTAAACCAGCTAAATAGTTGGTGGCGCAGTGGTAGAGATGCTGCCTTACAGCGCTTGCAGCATCGGAGACCCGGGTTCAATCCCGACGAACGGGTGCTGTACGCACAGAGTTTGTACGTTCTCCCCATGACCGTGTGAATTTTTACCGAGATCTTCGGTTTCCTCCCACACTCCAATGACGTACAGATTTGTAGATTAATTGGCTTGGTATAAATGTAAATTGTCCCTAATGTGTGTAGGATAGTGTTAACATGCGGGGATCACTGGTCGGTGTGGACTCGGTGGGTCAAAGGGCTTGTTTCCACGCTGTTTCTCTAAACTAAACTAAACTAGACTGGAAACGATTTACATTACAGTGGCGAAAAAACAGGGAGTGGAATTAGTTGGACACCTCCATTAAGGAACTGACACAAACAAAATGGACTGAATATGGGTCCAAATCCAGGTCAAATAATGTCAGCCATGCTTCTGAGTTGCCAAAATACCTTTATTTTTACTAGCTACATTAATATTATATTATATACTAACATTAATATTTGAACACATGCTTGTTTCCGAATGATTAGAATAAAATCTTTACTCTTTGCTCCACATTATTGAAAGCACTTAATAATAATAATAATATAATAATATATCTTTTATTGTCATTGCACGTCAGTGCAACGAGATTTAGTGTGCAGCTCCACTGATGTACAAGAAAGGTAAATAAATACAATACATAAATAAACAAGCTAAATTGATTGACGTGACCATCTGAGGGAGACTGTCCAAAGGGGGTGGGTGGGGGGGCACTATGTCATAGTTTCAGGCTCAAGCAGACTGTTAACAATTTTTGCTATGTAGTGGATATTAAACCTTACACATGATCTACCACCAGCAACACTCCTATCCACCTCTGCAAAGTATATGTTTACCTCTCCAAATTAATGGTGCTTTTGTAAATTCCTTATTCAATAGTGTCCCAGTCCTGGACTTCTAAAAATGTTACATTTTTTGATCGTGCGTTTGTCCCTCTGATCAACCTAATCCTTTCTGGCATCCACTAGCACCCTGTCTCCAAGGTGTTCAATTCAGAATTAATCTTTTCATTTATAAATGCCTCTGGGCTTTTCAGTGTGTGATCTTTATGATCTCCTTCAACTCTAAACCCTCACTTCAATGCTGTATTCTTCTATCTTTTGCTTTGTATGTATCTCATTTGCTACATGACATTTACCAGAGATTTAAGTTTTCTTTGCATTCTTCTCCTTATTTTTAAAACTGCACGTTCATCTCTATTAACCTCTTCTATCTCGGTACGTGTTTTTGCTTGCAATTATTTGCAAAGTGCCAGGAGACATCAGTTAATGTCCAAATGTTATTTAAATGCATGATGCTATTGCTGAAAACAAGCACTTCAAGCTATCCAACAAATATTTCCTTTCTTATTTGATATTCTGTCAGTACTAATCATTTTCTTTCAGTTTCAAGTGTTTTTTTATACTTGGAATTTGTTTGTGAAGCACAGAGTGATCCAGTTTTACATACCAAATCTGGTAGGAGAACTAATCACATATTTAAATCTTTAAGTTGTGCAATTGAAATGTAAACCAAGCAAGTATTGTAAGTATATTGTGGTTTTCCATAATGGGTGACACACAGGTTGGTGTTGTTGTTTAAAGCTATAGCAGGATATAGCAAGAGGAAGAGGAATTTAATCCCCGCAAATCCAAAGTGATGTATTTTGGGAAGCCAAATAGGAGTAGGACATATACATAAATAATAGGACTCTAAGGATTATTGATGAACAGAAGGACATTGGGGTTCAAGTTCATAGTTACCTGAAAATGGTAACATAGAATAGTGGAGAAGGCATATGGCATAGAGTACTTGACATCATAGGTCAAGGCATAGAATGTAGAGGTTGGAACATTATTTTATAATTGTACAAGACATCAAGTAGAACACACCTGGAACATTGTGTTCCATTCTGGCCACCATGCTATGGGAAGGATGTGTACACTGCATGGAGGGTTTACCAGGATGTTGAGTGGATTGAAAGACTTTAGGTATGGAGAGAGGTTGGATGGTCTACGTTTGTTTTTCCAGGTGTGAAGGAGACTGAGGGCCCATTTCTATCTCTATGACGATGACCCTGACTAAGACTATGATCTCTGCTGCACTTAACTTGATTTTGGTGATAAATCCATTTTCCATGTTCAATCAATAACAAGATTTCAGAAGTTATTGTACAATTGTTGCTAATTGAGTAGATGTAACTATTAAGAACATAAATGCGCTGAAGATGTCAGTTATTTTCATGACCTCGCCCCAGGTAATATTTAAACTGTGATATGCTATGATCACTTTTCTTTGCAGGTTAATTTGGCTAAAGCATATGCTTGCAATTGGATTTATGTTGGTGGATACATCCCAGATGTACCATTGCACAAACTGGTAAGAAGGATGAGCTATAATGTAGCAGCTGCATTGGTGAAAAAATGTTGTTGATATGTGGCATCAATCAGCCACAAAAGCACTCAATTAGTTCTTCTTTGTCAAACCCAGGGGAGTTTAATTAATTTATTTGGTTAACTTGCAATCATTCAAATGTTGAACTCCTTCTACTTCAAAATGCCATGCCACATGGAACTGTTTTTAAACTACTTTTTTACAAGTATATTAGACCATTGAACATTGAACAGTACAGCACAGGTATGGGCCATTTGGCCCACAATGTTTGTGCTGAACATGATGCTGTTAAACTGATCTCATCTGCCTGTACATGATTCCTATCTCTCTATCCCCTCCCCTTCCATCTAAAAGCCTAATGACTCTTTTATCAGGACTCAAGGGCCTGAATTTTTAGGAGAGGTTGAGCAGGCTAGGAGTTTATTCCTTGGAGCGCAGGAGGCTGAGAGGTGATCTTATAGAGGTGTATAAAATTATGAGGGGAATAGATAGGGTGAATGCACAGAGTCTTTTACAAGATTGGGAGAATCAAGAACCAAAGGGCATAGGTTTAAGGTGAGCAGGGAAAGGTTTAATAGGAACCTAAGGGACAACTTTTGGACTCAAAGAATGGTGCGTAAATAGAACGAGTTGCAGGAGGAGATAATTGAGGCAGGTACCATAACAGCATTTAAAGACACTTGGACAGGTACACGGATAAGAAAGGTTTAGAGGGATATGGACCTAATGTGGGCAAACGGGACTAGCTTTGATGGGGCATCTTGGTCGCCATGGACTTATTTTACTTGAGCTTTGTCCCCTTTGATTTTTTGTTTTCACACCTTACCCTTCCATATCTCGATTTCTTCCTCTCCCCTGACTCTCAGTCGGAAGAAGGGTTTTAACCCGAAACATCACCCATTCCTTCTATCCAGAGATGCTGACTGTCCCACTGAGTTACTCCAGCATTTTGTGTCTTTACCCAATGCTAACCCTTATCTAATGGATACAGGTCAATTTGTACAATAGAAATATAAGTTTCTTTATCAAAATCTTAACTTTGTGTTATTTTTAGGAAATTGGCTACTGCTGCACAGAATGGTTAATGGAATGTTACACTGGCACTGGTATTTCCATTCAGATGAAAAAAAATCTTCTTGATTCACAACTGCTTGGGCTTTACATGAATTATGGCTGTTTCATAGTAATAAATGTGGAACAGGTTGACTGGAGAATAGAATGGAATCTTAAGTGATTTGCTAGTAAACGGTACTGTTCAGAGATAAAAGTGCACTGCATACAGTAAAATATTAAAAATATGCAAATGTTTATGTTTCTATCTTTACTTGTATCGCGAGACTGCAATGGTAGACGGGCGCTCCTGCAACACATTCACACCTCCATCCCAATTTTAATGAGTCTAAAATTTTTGCTCAGATTGTTCCATAAAGCAATACTGCCAGGATGATGTGTTCCTTCCCCTGAGAGCAGCAGTGTGCCATGCCTGGCAGAAGGTGACATCCAGGCTTAACACTGCCCTCAGAACATGAGAATCATACAAGTCACCAGATGCTGCAATGCTGATAATGAATATCATTATCAAACACTCGGTGTTTAGCTTGAACCTTGTGCAAGGATGCAATGACTGTGACCTGCAAGATCCCGTAAGGATGGTACCATTCTGGACAAAAATTCAAAGGAACTTTAAATGGAGGTGGCTGCATGTGTGGACAAAAAACATACTGAAGCCTTTTCAAAAGTTCATAAATAATTCTAAAACAGCTCTAAATGTGACAGAAGTGATAACTGAGAACTGAAGCATGAAAAATTCAAACCGAGCTTGTGGGCAAGTGACAGAACAGCCTCACACTTTAATCATTATTTGATGACAGACAAAAGTCAACCTCGTACAGCATGAATGAGTGCAGGAAGTTCAAATTCCAAAGCAAATTTCCCAGATAATGTCAATGCAACATAAAGCCCTTGCAACATAAAGGATGACGACTGTTGGGAGTGTCTGCGTGATGTCAAAGCAAATGAATGAGAAGGTTTAAGGTGAGAGAGGCAAGATTTATTTGGAACCTGAGGTAAAACGTTGTCACTCAGAGTGTGGTGGGTATATAGAATGAGTTGCCAGAGGAGGTAGATTAGTTTAGTTTAGTTTAGGGATACAGTGCAGAAAGGCCCTTTGGCCTACCGAATCCATGCTGACCAGCGAATCCCGCACACTGACACTATCTAGGGACAATTTACAGTTTTACCAAGCCATTTAGCCTACAAACCCGTATGTCTTTAGAGTGCGGGAGGAAACAGCTCCTGGAGAAAGCCCACGCAAGTCATGGGCAGATCGTATCCCCAGAGAAAACCCACACAGGTCACTGAGAAAAAGTACAGACAGCACCCGTAGTCAGGATCGAACCCGGGTCTCTGGCGGTATAAGGCAGCAACTCTACCACTGCACCAATGTGCCTTGCTTAAGAACCTGATGGTTGCAGGAAATTAGCTGTTTTTGAAGCTGGTGGTGTGAGACTTCAGGCTTCTGTACTTCCCGCATAGCAGTGACATCGAGAAGAGGGCTTGTCCCGGATGGTGATAATCCTCGACGATAGATGCCGCCTCCATGAGACAATGCTTTCTGTGACGGGGAGAGTTGGGCCCATGATGGACTAGCTGAGGAGAAAGTACTGGGACAAAATATAGAAATATATTCAGGAGCCCATGGGTATTGAGGCAGGAAGTAGGTAAACGCTAGAAAATGTTAACTTGTCACTATATTGCCAGACTTAGGGAAATTATTGAAGTTATTGAAATGCGTTTGAGCTGTTCAAAAAGGGTCAGTGTGGTTTGTTTTTCTGAAATAGTCACTGATGGTATGAATGAGCCCATGAAGGTTTTTTTATTTGAACTTCCAGTGTCAATAGTTTATTAAACAAAATGAGATGACATTGGTGACACTAATATTGGATGGTATTAAACAGACTCGGCAAATCAGTAGACAACCTTACCCTGAAACTCTGAAATCGTTCCTGTCAGTTGAAAATTCCATACATTTTTGTGAGGTGATATGGATCTAAGATTGGTTTATAGAATTTCAGTAGAGATTAGCCTTGATCTAATTAATGGCAGGTGCAGTACCAGGAGGGACTTAATATAAAAACTGAAAACATTAGAAATACTCAGCATGTATGGAAAGAGAAAACCAAAATAACAGCTTTGCCTTTCTTTGTTGAAATCAGGTCATTAAAATCATGTGGAATTAATAATTGTTACCATACACATACAACTGCTTTACTGATGTCGTTCAAGGAAGAAAGGTTTGAGAGTTCACAAGTTCATAAGTTACAGGAGCATAATTAGGCCATTCGGCCCATCAAGTTTACTCCGCCATTCAACCATGGCTGATCTATTTATCCCTTTCGACCCCATTCTCTTGCCTTCTCCCCATGACCCCTGACCCCAAGAATCTGTCAATCTCGACCTTAAAAATATCCATTGACGGTCTCCACAGCCTTCTGTAGCAATGAATTCACAGATTCACCATGCTCTGACTAAAGAACTTCCTCCTCATCATCTTTCTTACTTTTATTCTAATGCTATTGCTTCTGGTCCTGCATTTTCCCACAAGTGGAAACATCCTCTCCACATCCACTCTATCCAGGCCTTTCACTATTCGGTAAGTTTCAATGAGGTCGCTCCTCATCGTTCTATGCCCCAACGAGTACAGGCCGAGTGCCGTCCAACGCTCATCATATGTTAACCCAATCATTCCTGGGATCATTCCTGTAAACCTCCTCTGGACCCTCCCCAATACCAGCCCATCCTTCCTCAGGTACAGGGCCTAAAACTGCTCCCAATACTCCAAATGCAGCGTGACCAGTGTCTTATAAAGCCTCTGCATTAAATCCTTCTTTTTATATTCTAGTCTTCTCGAAATAAATGTTAACACTGCATTTGCCTTCCTTGCCAGCGATTCAACTAGCAAATTAACTTTTGGGGAATCCTGTGAGCTGTAAGCTTCCTACTTATAGGTCCTCAGATAAACACAAAGTGCTGGAGTAACTTAGTGGGACTGGCACCATCTCTCAAGAGAATGAATGGTTGACGTTTCGGGTAACACCATTCTACAGACTGAGAGTCGGGGGGGGAGGGGGGGGGGGGGGGCGGAAGGGAATCGAGAGATATAGATGGTGATGTAGAGAGATATAGAACAGATTAATGAAAGATACGCAAAAAAGTAACAATGATAAAGGAAAGTGGCCATTGTTAACTGTCTTCAGTTGAAACCAACACCTGCAGTTCCTTCCTACTTTCTACTTATGGGTCCTCTTGGAGCTAAGGCAGGTTTCTCTTCCCGAGAACTCTTTGTAACCAAAACAGTTTGGAAATATGTCCGCAAACAGAGTTGACATACTAAGGCCTTATTTCCACACTGTTCAGCCACACCCCGCAGTCCCTCTGTAACTTGTAAATCATCCTGTTAGGCTCCTGAATGCTCCTTCATGTATACAAAATTTGGCCATTCATAACCCGGCTATTTGTTTTGACCTACTTGTGATCCCTGGCCCACTGCAATGTTTTTGACATTTCACTGACCTCTGAATTCCTCTAGCAAATCATTCGGTTTTGGAGCAATAAATGTGTGCGTAGTCATCCACACCCATATCCCAGGAACGAATGAATAAAAATATACATTGAAGATCAAATATTATTGCAAACCTTGCCCCATTCTCAGCTTTCTGAGGTCCATATTTCAAGTAATTGGCATTCAAATCGCTTGCTGACACCCAGGACAGTCTTTAGGCTTCCTTTGGCAATTATTTAATACTCCTTGCATTTTAGGAAGGGCGCACATGTGTTGGCATTGGGTAACTGTCTTGCTATTCAGGAGGAGAGGAGCTGAACATACTGTCCATGTTCAGATTGCTTCAGCTAGCACATTAAGCTGTCTTGTGATAGTTCTAGCTCAGCGTGAACTATCATTGGAAGCAATGCAGATAGGAAGTAATTAGGAAGATAACAGCATATTGGCCTTACTGCTGTGGAATTGTAATTAAAAAGAAAACGGACTAATATACAGTAAACCCATCGCAATAATGGATCTACATGGAGCGGATTTTGGCTGTAGCGGACTAATGGGCCTGTCCCACTTAGGCGACTGCAGGAGACTATGCAGTCACCACATGGTCGCCACATGTACGCGGGTGGTTGCCGGGGAGTCGTCTTCATGGTCGTGGGGAATTCCCGCATTCTGGGAACTAGTCGCGGCTTCATTATGGTCACTGCAGATTTTTCAGAACGAAGCTGCCATGGAGAGCAGCGAGAATTCTCGAGCCGTAGGTGGGTCGCCAGGAGGTCCTAGTGGGTTTCCAGGAGGTCGAAGGTTCTCGTAGGTTTTCGTAGGTTGTAGCCGATGCTGACCGGTGAATTTCATTGGCTCATTGGGAAAAAAAATGTAAGCAGTAATTTTCAGAACCAAGGATAACTGACCGGTAATGTTAATGTTATGTTAATGTTCACAGCCGTGTATCTCTGGCTTCTTAAAAGTTGTCTCCACTCCTTCTCCCCCTTCTCCCCCCTCTTTTAAAGGAATTACCGTACACTGTGCTTTAGCCGTCTTAATTACAGCGCCAACCTTCCTGTTCACCCCCAGATCCTGTTGTACTACCTCTTTTCCCAACTTGACACCATTTAGATAATAATCTGCCTTCCTGTTTTTGCTACCGAAGTGGATAATCTCACATTTATCCACATTAAACTGCATCTGCCATGCATATGCCATGCATCTGCCCACTCACCCAACCTGTCCAAGTTACCCTGCACTCTCATAGCATCCTCCTCACAGTTCACACTGCCACCCAGCTTTGTGTCATCTGCAAATTTGCTAATGCTACTTTGAATCCATGGTTTTGGCCCACTTATTTAAATAAGAATATACGAGTACTGGAGGCAGTCCAGAAGAGATTAATTAGGTTTAAGTCCTGTGAATGGAGGGTTGACATTTCCTGAACGTCTAAAATGCTAGACCTATATTCTTTGGACATAGGAATATGAAAAACAACGTCACTAATTCCTTTTCTCCAGAGATGCTGCCTAACCCGCTGAGTTACTTTAGCATTTTGTGCCTGTCTTCTGACCTGTCACTTGCCAGGTTTTGTCTTGCCTCTCCACGCTTCCAGCTTCTCATCATCCCTCCATAATAAGAGTGAAGAAGGGTCCTTATCTGAAACGTCATCTATCCATGTTCTGCAGACATGGTGAATTGCTGCTTGATCTGCTGAACTACTCCAGCACTTTGTGTCTTTTTTGGTAAACTGGCAGCTGCTATGATTCTCCGCATCCTTGATTCCTTGATTCTCCACATCTTGAGGGGCCATGGCAAGATAGACATTAGGTTCTTTCGACCAGCAGTAGTTTCAAATGAGGTAATATAGATACAAGATAAGGGGCTGGTTATTTAAAACAGAGGGTAAATAAGAATTTCTTCTCAAGGTGGGTGGTAATCTGTGGAATTCATGAAGATGGTAGATGACTGGATGTGTTTGAATGGAGATGTGGGCATTACCGTGGTGCAGCTGGCAGAGCCGCTGCCTCACAGTGCCAGAGACTTGGGTTTGCTGCTGACTGCGCACATTCTCCCTCTGACTGTGTGGGTTTCGTCCAGGTGCTCCGGTTTCCTCCCACATCCCAAAGAAGCACGGGTTTGTAGGTTGATTGGCTTCTGTAAATTGTTCCCAGTGTGAAAATTGTGAAAATGGGGTAATATGAATGGATGCTCGATAGTCGGTGTGGACTTGGTGGGCCTAAGGGCCTGTTTCCATGCTGTGTCTTTAAAGGGAAGTTTTTTTGCTGGGAAAAAATGGAAACTTGACATGCCGAACTGGCACAGAAGAGGAGTGGCAGACAATAGACAATAGACAATAGACAATAGGTGCAGGAGTAGGCCATTCGAACCTTGAAGCCAGCACCGCCATTCAATGTGATCATGGCTGATCATCCTCAATCAGTACCCCGTTCCTGCCTTCTCTCCATGTCCCTTAACTCCGCTATCTCTAAGAGCTCTATCACACTCTCTCTTGAAAGCATCCAGAGAACCAGCCTCCAGATGCTTTCAAGATCAGATACTTTCCAGATCAGCAGGTGAGAGCCACATGACTTTGTCCGACAATGATTTACTTGCTCAGGTACAGATGATAACTAAGGTAGCAATCTGGATGCAACAGCTAGGATATTCCTAGCCAATCTAGAACACACCAGGGGGTGCATACTGGAATATTCTGCATACCTTGCATATGTTATTTTCTCATCATTAATTTCAATTGTGTGAAAATCAAAAGCTAACGATGTAGAATTGCCGTCTATGCTCCTCCATTTATTCCAATAAAAAATAACGCCGAGCAAGAAAACTGAAATATTTTGTTGAGCAGCTTTTATCAGTGCCATGTGAGAATCCTGACATTTGCAAATATGATGGGTTAGATAATATTAACAAGATTCATGAATAATCTCATCAGAATATAAATGTATTTAGGAAATAAGTAATAAGTGAAAATTGACATACCTGTATAAGACACTCAGAGGATGAATCTTTTAATGGAATATAAGGCCGTTGAGAGCATGTTGCATCATTGGATGTGTTATATTTTAGACAGAGCATTAAACGGAGCTCTCAGCTGCTTTCTCAGCTGGATGTAATATATCTCATGACACGACTCAAGGACAGGGATGAGATACTGTAAATATCAACAGTTTACTCTTGTGCTAGTGATGTATTACTCGCACATCTTCATATACATAACCGCACCAGAGTGTGGAGTCCACTATGCCTCACATGTATTGCCTTGCTCACAGCTATAGACAATGTTCTTGGTCTTTAAAGGGAATTACACAATATTCTTAAAGTGGAAACTATAAAATAGTATGGTAATAAGAAAACAACAACACTGCAGAATTGGCACCGGATCTAGATATATTGTTAGTCAATCCAAATTTAAAAAAAGTAGATTGCTTAATCATTATCCCATTGGTGTTTGTGGGATTTTGACAAGTTGCTATATTCTACAATTGACAATTTACCCCTATTCCGAGTAGCCCACTGCCTCCACACACTTCTGAATTATTTTATTAAGCTCGCCACATCAAGGACTGTGATAGGCATAATATAGATAATTTTATCACCACCTTCCATAAATCCCTTAACTATGGGCCAACCCACATAGGGTGTATATATTTAAGATAATATTTTAAGATATATTTTAACACAACAGATAATCCTCTGACATTTTCGCCACCTCTAATGGGATCCCACCACTGGCCACATCTTCCCATCTCCTTCCCTTTCAGCTTTCCGCAGAGACCGCTCCCTCCGTAACTCCCTGGTCAATTTGTCCCATCCCACCCAAACCACCCCCTCCCCTGGTACTTTCCCTTGCAACCGCAGGAAATGCTATTCTTGTTGCTTTACCTCCCCCCCCATCCCCCATCCCCCCCCCCCCCCCCCCCCCCCCCCGACTCCATCCAAGGACCCAAGCCATCTTCCCAGGTGAGGCAGAGGTTCACCTGCACCTCCTCCAACCTCATCTATTGCATCCGCTGCTCTAGGTGTCAACTGCTATACATCGGTGAGACCAAGCGCAGGCTTGGCGATCGCTCCGCCCAACACCTCCACACAGTTCGCATTAACCAACCCAATCTTCCGGTGGCTCAGCACTTCAACTCCCCCTCCCATTCCGAATCCGACCTTTCTGTCCTGGGCCTCCTCCATGGCCAGAGTGTCCCACCGCAAATTGGAGCAGCACCTCATATTTTGCTTGGGTAGTTTACACCCCAGCAGTATGAACATTGACTTCACCAATTTCAGGTAGGGCATGCTTTCTCCCTCCTTACCTCCCTTTCCCAGCACTCCCACAGCTCTCTGTCTCCGCCTCTTCCTTTCTTCTTCCCACGCCCACCATCCCCACATCAGCCTGATGAAGGGTCTTGACCCGAAACATCACCTATTCCTTCGCTTCATAGATGCTGCCTCGCCCGCTGAGTTTATCCAGCATTTTTGTCTACCTAGGAGTGTATATATGTTGATTGAGTCAATAAATGTATGTACATTGTCCCATATATCCATGTATTTTCTGGTCCAAAGGTGTAGAGTAATTTAGCTACCTTTGATCAAAATAATGACCCTTTATTTATCAATTCATGGTGACAGGAGTAATGTAATTGGTTTGGTTGGATCATGATGACTTTGGAAATCAAATGTTATCTTATTGTCCAACAGGGGAGAAAATATTAAAAAAAATACAATGCTGTATGATACCAAAACTGATGCAGAAATGAGATGCAGACATGCTGTAATTGTTATATGGTTATATGGTTATATAGGGCTAAAGTAGCCTTAACTGATTATTTTAAGCAAACTACAATAAATAAGTCAGTTTTAAATCAATTGGCTGTAAAATATAACTAAACCTGTATATACTTATTGCACATAGTACCATTGACATTCAGCCAGCTATAATATTACCTGATCTCACCACCAGTCACATCTTCCCATCTCCACCCTTTTCCACTTTCTGCAGAGACTATTCCCTCTGCAACTCCTCATGCAAACCATACCCTCCCTGGATACTTTCACTTGAAAAGAAAGAAGATGCATCAACTATCCTTATACCTCCTTCCTTGCCTCCATCCAGAGACCCCAGCAGTCCTTCAAGGTGAGACAGAGATTCGCCTGCACCTTCTCTAACCTCCTCTACTGCATCTGGTGTTCCTGATGTGGCCTTCTTTACATCCATGAGACCAAGTGCAAACATGACCATTTCACTGAACACTTGCATCTGCCAAGGTCTCAATCACCTGGTTCTTAACCATTTTAACTCCCCTTCCCATTCCCATACTCACCTTTCTGCCCTGAGCCTCCTCCATTGCCAGAGTGAGGCTGCACAGAAATTGGAGGAACAGCACCTCTTATTCCACAAGGGTAACTTACAGCCCAACGGTATAAACATTGAAGATAGACACAAAAAGCTGGAGTAACTCAGCGGGGTAGGCAGCATCAATGGAGAGAAGGAATGGGTGATGTTTCGGGTCGAGACCCTTCTTCAGACATTGAATTCTCCAATTTTAGGTAACATCTCATTTCATAGCAAAAGGATTTGAGTATAGGAGCAGGGAGGTTCTACTGCAGTTGTACAGGGTCTTGGTGAGACCACACCTGGAGTATTGCGTACAGTTTTGGTCTCCAAATCTGAGGAAGGACATTATTGCCCTAGAGGGAGTGCAGAGAAGGTTCACCAGACTGATTCCTGGGATGTCAGGACTGTCTTATGAAGAAAGACTGGATAGACTTGGTTTATACTCTCTAGAATTTAGGAGATTGAGAGGGGATCTTATAGAAACTTATAAAATTCTTAAGGGGTTGGACAGGCTAGATGCAGGAAGATTGCTCCCGATGTTGGGGAAGTCCAGGACAAGGGGTCACAGCTTAAGGATAAGGGTGAAATCCTTTAAAACCGAGGTGAGAAGAACTTTTTTCACACAGAGAGTGGTGAATCTCTGGAACTCTCTGCCACAGAGGGTAGTCGAGGCCAGTTCATTGGCTATATTTAAGAGGGAGTTAGATGTGGCCCTTGTGGTTAAGGGGATCAGAGGGTATGGAGAGAAGGCAGGTACGGGATACTGAGTTGGATGATCAGCCATGATCATATTGAATGGCGGTGCAGGCTCGAAGGGCCGAATGGCCTACTCCTGCACCTAATTTCTATGTTTCTATGTTTCTATCTAACAACCCCCCCGCCCATCCTCTTTTCTCCTCCACAACCCTTTTCCTACTCCCCCCACCCCCCTATCCTCCCCTGTACCCCACCTGGAGTCACACCTATTTCTCCCCTCCCACTGAACTCCTTCCTGTGTCTTCACAATTTGCAACCTTTCAATCCTTTTGTCTCGCACTGTATTTTCACCTCTGACGTTTGTCCAATCACCTGCCTCACAAATATTCCTCTCGCCCCACCGCTCTTCTCGCTTTCTTCCCCTCCCCTCTACAATTAGTGTAAAGACCCAAAATGTCAGCTATCCATGTTCTGCAGAGGTGCTGCCTGAATTGCTGAGTTATTCCAGCATTTTGTAAACCAGCATCTGCAGTTCCTTGTTTCTACATAATATTACTGTCAGAGTCCATGTAATGAAATTGCAGATCTTGAAGGATATGTGTATAAATATCCTCTTCTCAATCTCTGGACATTAGATGAGTTTCAGAATTAATCAGTACACGAACTAACTGACTGTCATGCAGCAGCTGTCAAAACTATACGTGTCTTTAACAAACCAAATAAATGTCAAGTGAAAACTGTATGCTGGCAAACATCCAGTTGAACCAAGTTTGTTCTAACTGCATATGTTAACATTTTGGAAATAACTCCTTGATAATTATAGACACAAATTGTTGGAGTAACTCGACGGGTCAGGCAGCATCTCTGGAGGATATGAATAGGCGATGTTTTGGGTCATGGAAACAGGCCCTTCGGCCCAACTTTGGCCAGGACCATTCTTTTGACTTATAGTAGTAAGGCGGAGAAAGCTGGTAGAGAAGCCTGGCAAGTGATAGTGGATACAGATTAGGGGCAGTGGGGAGAGGAGGGGTGGGGGGGGGGGGGGGGGGGCAATGGGGAGAGGAGGGGTGGGGGGGGGGGAGGGGGGAGGGGGGAGGTTGGAGTTGATCGGCAAATGGTTGGGCAAAGGCCACACAGGAAAAGTCAACAGGTTGTGAGATAAGGAGTGGAGGTGTGAAAGATGAAGCCGAAGGAAGCAGTATGATGGAAGGGGGCCTGAGGGCAAGGGGAAGTGGGCAGAATTGTGAGAGAAATGGGTGTGCATTTAATTGGGGCACAGGGAGGAGAGGGGTTAAAAAGGGGAAGGTGGGGGTGAAGGTTTGTTGGTAGGTTTTCTAAACTTGGAGAATCTAAAGTTCGGATGTGAGCTACATAAGCAGAATATGAGGTGTTTTTCCTCTAGTTTGCATGTGGCCTCACACTGGCAATGGAGGAGGCCTAGGTCAGAAAGTCAGTATGGGAATGGGAAGGTGAGTTAACATGATCAGCAACCGAGAAATCCAGCAGGCCTTTGCGGACCGAGCACAAGTGTTGGCAAAACAGTCGCCGAGTCTATGCTTGGTTTCAGCAATATAAAGGAGGCTACATCAGAGTACCAAATGTAGTATATGAATGTAAGAGTAGGTGCATGTGAACCTCTGTCTCATCTAGAAGAGCTGCTGGTGTCCCTGAATGTGAGGGGCTATGTTTTGCCAGACGTATTTTGGGCCTTAAGGGCCTTTCCCACTTGGGCGTCATTTGCGCGTCATTTACGCTACATCATTAACGCGTCACGACGCACGACGTACGCATCGTGACGCGCACCTGATGCATGCATGGTGCGCATTACGTGCGCATGGTGCGCACTACACGCGCATGGTGCGTGGTGACGTAGGCAGTGATGCACGGTCGCTCACGGCGCCCCAGGATTTTGAGATGTACAAAATCTTTGCGCGCCATCTGTGTGACGTGCAAATGACGCCCAAGTGGGACAGGCCCTTTACCTTTTAAAGAGTTGCAACTGTAGTGCAGTTCTTGTCGACTTCCTGCAGCACTAAATTCTATAGACCGTTTGTGCGGCTGTGCACATTTCTTGTTATTTTTACTTGTTTTTGTAAACTTTTCAGATAAATGTCCTGAATATCAGTAAAACCTCAAGCTGGTGTCTGGCCCTTCACCTCAGTAGTTTTGTAGCCTTATGTTTGTTTCAGCCTCGATGACAATGACCATAGAATGTTATTCCATATCCAAATTAATGGTAATCATGTAAATTCTCCAAGGCAAATATATGTCAATGATTCATTTTACTTACCTTATTGTAGGAGAGTGGAAGCATTCCTGGCTTGATATTCACACTGGAGCTTACATCTGGCCACAGTCGTCTTTGGCCAATTGCCCAACTCTTTCCCACCCACCTCCATTTTCTAAGCACTCCGTTACCCTCTTAAGACTTCGAGGCAGCAATTGAGTTAGTAGATCACCATGACTACAGGTAGTTCTGCTATAATGCAATATTGCATTCTTTAGAAACCTCGCCTAATTGGAAATCAAGTTATAAAAACAATTGTCAACGGGGCAAAGGTGAGTAGGGGCTGGAGAGATTCAGACTTACAATGACAAAGTTATTTTTCAAGTCGAATTTTCAAGATAAATGTCTTTTTGTCAGATAAGTTTATTTTTGTTACTGCAAACTAAAATACTAAAGGTTGTACAAGAGTGGTAATACATGGTTCAAAAGTGTCATTGCACAAGTGTCAATAGAAGCAAATGCTTGTCAATTTCAAAGGCTACCCACAGTGAAATTGACAGTGTAATCTTAAAAGACAATGGTGTCTAATTACTACACCGAGGTTACATGGAAACAGGTTTTTCCATAGACTTCATTTTAACCATGGCAGCTTTTTTTCTGCTTGTCAATTTCCAAACTAACTTTGAAGTGGTTCTCTAGTTGCTGATAGAACTCCTGTTATAAACAGTTCGGTCTTTGTAATGCAGATAGTGTTCCTGAATTCATCAATTGCATTATATCCAAATAGACTTATGGAAACATGAGTTATAGCAGAACTACCTATACTTGACTATCGTGGACAATCATCACCTGCCTAAGTAGCAAGCAAATTAGCTTTCCACAACCCTTTGTGTAATGTCTGTTGCACTAAGATCATGTCCCAGTTTTGGTCTTGCCTAATTTTTAGACTATCTTGCCTTTTGTGATCAACCCCAAGGCTAAAAATTAATTTATCTTCGTGATGATATATGAGCAGCAAAGTAATTACGTGAATGACAGGGTTCTGACCTTCAGTACATCTATTGAAGGGATTGGATTGCTTCTAAAAGGGAATACTTAATCGGTTGCATTCTTGAAGGTGACCCCTTTGGACGAAATGACAAATTGAACCCCAATCCCTGTCCTGTTGAATGTAAAAGATCTGGTTGACCTTTATCTGCAGAGCACAAAAGTAGATTAACTAATTGATTTTTTATCACATTTGCTATTTGTTGGATTTTATGGACAAAAAAATGGCTGCAGTATTTACCTGGACAATAGTGAGCCGTCATTAAAAGTAGTGAAGTGAAGTGTTATCAGACATCCTGAGTGCATCCATTTATAAATGCAAGTTTTTTTCTTCTTTCATCTGATAAGATACCAAAAAAATATGGAAAGCTTGAATGTGAGTTATACGTGCGTCCATTGATGCAGAACATAACAAAGAACTGGTTCCGTTTTTTATACAAGGACTCGCCTGTGAAAAATGTGGTTAGTGAGGTCTGGAATGGTAGGCTGGATCACATTGAATCTATTCAGAACTGAGACACCACACTAACCGCACAGCCATATTTACCTGTTACACATGTTCACACAAAGGGTGGTGGGTGCATGGAACAAGCTGCCAGAGGGAGGTAGTTGAGGCAGCGACTATTGCAACGTTTAAGAAACAATTAGACAAGTACATGGATAGGACAGGTTTAGAGGGATATGAGCTAAACACAGGCAGGTTGGACTAGTGTAGATGGGACATGAATGGGTGGTGAATCTGTGGAATTCTGCCACAGAAGGCTGTAGAGGCCAAGTCAGTGGATATTTTTAAGGCAGAGATAGATAGATTTTTGATTAGTACAGGTGTCAGAGGTTATGCCTACAACATCCCGAAGCCGCGGTCTCTGGTAGAGAAGCGCTGATTCGGGACTTACCGTCCCGACGAGAGGGCTGTACATCCGGCCGCCCGCAGCAGCGACTGCGGAGGTTTATAGCCCCGACCACGGAGGAACAATGGAGGAGGACTGACTGTACTTTGTGCCTTCCACCACAGTGAAGAATACTGTAGTGGATGTTTGTGTTAAATTATATTGTGTATTGTGCGTTCTTTTTTGATTGTACCGCTGCTGGCAAATTCATTTCACTGCACTTTATTGTGTATGTGATGAATAAAAACTGATTGATTGATTGGTAGATTGATGGGGAGAAGGCAGGTGAATGGAGTGAGGAGGGAGAGATTGATCAGTCATGATTGAATGGCGGAGTAGACTTGATGGGTCAAATGGCCTAATTCTACTCCTATCCCTTATGTTATGACATGCTAGTCGGCGTGGGCAAGTTGGGACGAAAGGGCTGTTTGCAGGCTGCATGACTCTATCACTCACTGAATTCATTGCACCAGAGGTCTCCATCCTATGGCCCTTCCTCTTGGTGGAATGGGCCAATGGCAGTGATCCAGCATCATTCAGTGGAGCCTGAACCCTGCCCCAGGCTCCAACACCCTGCATTTCCCTTATGGCCTTTGATTACTTGTTGATAGCTTGTTGCTATCAAAGGTATTTTCATTATTTGTAGAACTCACATTTGGGGATACCAAAATTGGGTTTAAATAATCAAAATATGAAAAATTAAATTTGGTTAAAAATGTTTTAAACTTAATTAACTACGTGTAAATGCGAACTACAGTATGTAAAAGTGAAAGAAAAAAAAACTTCTCCCAGACTTACCTTTTGAATGAAGATTGGCTAATAATCGGACATGTTGCTTGAATACACATTCTATCCAGATCTAGGTCTTTCCCTGGACAGCAGCAAGTCCAGAGATGCAGTGGTGGGTCTGTCAACCACTAGCCTAGGCATGACGTTATTCCAGCCCCTCGTTGCAGTATATTGTAAGGACAAACAGGTGATACAAACATCAGAGCTCAATTCACCACTGTTTGCCCTGGTCTTTATAGGTGCTTTTTTTATTGCTTTAGAAGGAAATAAACAAAATAACATTGCACTTCCATGTAGCATTCATCAAGATATGGGCACCTCCCGTTCCAAATTCCCTCTGAATTTAGCAGAAGTTAGGAATCATTAAAGGTCAAATTTCTCTTGATCAATTATCACATTTGATGAGCATTGGACGGCACTCGGAGGGACCTAATTGAAACATACCAAATAGTGAAAGGCCTGGATAGAGTGAATGCGGAGAGGGTGTTTCTACTAGTGGGAAATTCTAGGACCAGAGGGCATAGCCTCAGGAATAAATGGGTGTACCTTTAGAAAGGAGATGAGGAATTTTTTTAGTCAGAGGGTGGTGAATCTGTGGATTTCATTACCACAGACGGATATGATGGCCACGTCATTGGTAATTTTTAAGGCGGAGATTGACAGTTTCTTGATTAGTAAGGGTGTCAGGGATTATGGGGAGAAGGCAAGGGAATGGAATTGAGAGGGAAAGATAGATCAGCCATGATTGAATGACGGAGTAGACTTGATGGTCCGAATGGCCTAATTCTGCTCCTATGACTTATGAACATCACAACCTTGGATGATGATCAGCTGATTCCCCAGACAGTGGCAGTTCATGGCTTTTGAAAGTCTTGCTAAGCTACAATTTATTTACGTGGAAAGCATGTCCCCCACTTTTTTCCCCATCTAGAGTGCCCTGTTTCCTCTACCACCTGCGTACCCACCACCTGCCTGTGACTGCCGCACTTTGTTGCACCATCCTGCTGTAGTATAGTAGCTTATTTAATATAAATGGGGTCAAACATTGCTGCTGAGGAACTGGATGTGAATTGGCAGAGAGAACTCTCATTCCCTATGTCATAAAGTTCAAATTTCATTTCAGGGGTAAGGCTGAAAGATAGACGAAATATGACAGTGCTGTTCTGATTTGCTGCAGAGGGTTTTACATGAAAGGTATTACAGAAGTGTTAGTTCAATTTTCTGTTCAGCAATCTATTTTGATGCAAACCAGGTAGATTTGGTGGATTGGGAATCATTATCTGTGCTCGCAGTTGCTCAAATCTATCGAACAGCGACACAGCCAGATTGAATGTGTAGCATTGGCAGTTATATGGCTGTGTAATAATTCCAGCCATGTATCTAGCATTGACAATTATAGTGTTTACAGATCTTAATCCTATGAACCACATTTAAGTATATTGCTGAATCTGAAGGTCCATTTTTATGACACGATCATTAACTGTTACCTTGGACCTTGTAAATCTGAAGACTATATGCTTCGAATTATCACTGGGGGAAAAATGACAAATTGTTTAATTTCGTTGTTCAGTGTTCTACAACTTGGAAAATTGCTTGTTGCAAAGCAAACTACACAATGATATTTCACTCCAAATGAATGCTCTGTCTGCACACAGATCGATGACACCTGGCAGCTATGGGTATTATAATTGGGGATGGAATTCTACGTGGCGTGTTTCATTTCATCCCAACTGAGCTGCAGGGTAGTACAACCACCAGCATTTATGTTGGCCATAAAGGCGAAGTTAAAGACCAGATCCTTTTCAGAGCCAAAGTGGGTTAATAGGCATAGCCAGGAAGGAAATAAGGAAGTAAAGTAGTAATTAAGTAAAGATAAGTAATTCAGTTATATAGCACCTCATTATGCCCTTGGGATATTTTGAAGTATTTTACAACCAATGAGTTACTTTGAATTGCAGTGTAGAAAAATCCAGTGCCTATTTCTTTTCCACAGCAGGCTTCTGGATTTTAATGGTGACTTGGAGTTTTTCCCCACTTGAAGACAGAAGTGGCTATCAAACATCTCAGCTGTTGGGCAACAACTATTAAAAACAGGACAGTACCACTGATCTGTCTGATTTACTGTATGCAGGGGGATTGGAACTCAGTTTTGTAATTGCTTTCCATCAGGGTAGCACTGTTTGGGAGTAATTGATGATTTCTGCTGAGTTTCAACAGTCACAGGAACAAAACTTACAAAGGCTGCATCCAGAAACTCACACATACTGGGGGATACTTTTACTGTGCATGAAGTTCTTGATGTTTTAGAGCTGGACAATTATATCCTTTCCAGTATAGTTCAGAGGATACCTTGAGCTCAAATTTTCACATGAGATCCTACTCGAAATTTGCACCAAAAATTTGTTTCAAATTAGCCCAGTTTTTTAGGTTTCTGTGACATTATAATGCAGATAAAGTTTAAAATCTTCAATGGAGTGGTGTAATTGTGTGATGCAATAGAATATAAATATTTATTCTATTCCAATATAAAACATTTGTAATGCAGATTCTTTTACCCAGGATAGGGGAATCAAAAACCAGAGGGCATAGGTTTAAGGTGAGAGGGATAAGAATAGGAACCTAATAATGGGCCTGTCCCATTTACACAACTTTTTAGGCGACCACAGGAGACTATGAGGTCGCCACAAGGTCGCACATGTTGGCCGGAGGTTTCCGGGGTGTCGCCTGCATGGTGGTGAGTAGTTCCCGCATTATCGTAACTAGTCGCGGCCAAATTCTGGTCGCCACTAATCTTTCAACAAGAAATTAGCAGTGACCAGGATGTTGACGTCATGGAGGGTAGCGAGAATTCTCGTGATGTCGGTGCAGTGGTAGTGGGTTGCCAGTAGGTCGTAGGTTGTCATAGGTCATCGTAGATTGTCGTCGGTGCTGACCGGTGAACTTCATTGGCTCATTGGGAAAAAAAAGTAAACAGTAGTTTTCAAAACCAAGGATAACCGACCGGTAATGTTAAAGTCTGCCGAGCTTCGCAGTCGTGTATCTCTGGCTTCTTAAAAGTTGTCTTCACTCATTCTCACCCCTCTTCCCCCCTCTTTTAAAGGACTTAAGTGACCCTTCCCATACACTGTGCTTTCACCGTCTTAATTACAGCACCAACGTTCCTGTTCATCGTGGTGTGTGTATGTATCACATTGGCTTTGTATCGTGTGAATTTCACTCAGACAGCCCCCCCCCCGCTTGCCCAGTCCCCCGCCTGCATAACTGGCTGGTGAAGGAAGAGATGTGTGTGTGTGTGTGTGTGTGTGTTCCACTCTGACAGTCGCCGTTCCAGTCGCCGGTTTTTCAGCGACCTGCTAGGACTTGACAGTCGTCGGCAGTCGCCTGAAAAAATTACCTAAGTGGGACAGGCCCATAAGGGACAACCTTTTCCACTCAGAGGGTGTTAGGTATATGGAATGAGCTGCTAGAGAAGGTAGTGGAGGCAGGTACTATAATAACATTTGAAAGACATCTGGACTTCTGCATGGATAGAAAAGATTTATAGGGATATGGGGCAAATGCAGGCAAATGCGTCTTGCATAGATGGGGCATCTTGGTCGGCATGTTGGGCTGAAGGGCCTGTTTCCACACTGTATGACTGACTCTGTTGGATAGTGCTACCACAGTGACATTTTATATCAATACTACTGAAGTAAGTTTTACAATAAAATAAACATTTTGGTGAGATATCCAACTTAAATCATATAATAGCAGAGTTCAAAAGGAGATCCTTAGGCCCATCGAGTGTTCTTAATCTTTAGAAGAAGAATTTATTTGATACCACTTGTGTCCGTTTTACACTTTTGACTGCAATTATTGTTTGTTTAGTATTCTTCCGTTTCCCTTGTGAAGGACACAATTGGGGCAAATCTTCCTGACTAGTTTGGGTCTGCAACTTTTGTCACTTACTGTCAAATAATGAGCCTATCAAACTCCTAAATGAGTTAATTAAACCGATCCAATGGTATATTCTGCAGTGTTTGATTGGAGGAAGGATGTGACCTGTTTGCTCATTCCACAGATGTTAGACAAGGAATGTGTAGGAAAGAACTGCAGATGCTGGTTTAAACCGAAGATAGACACAAAATGCTGGAGTAACTCAGCGGGACAGGCAGCATCTCTGGAGAGAAGGAATGTGTGATGTTTAGGATCTAAGACGGTCTCGACCCAAAAAGTCACCCATTCCTTCTCTCCAGAGATGCTGCCTGTCCCACTGAGAAACCCCTGGCCCCGTTTTGCAACCATGTATTGTGTGGGTGCAAAGTGACATCAGAATCACATTTTTGCAGCAATGTCCAAGATAGCTTACTTCCAGCAGCACAACCGCCTTCTCCTGTACCATAAATATTTCAGGCAGGACAGAGATTTCCATTTGATTCCCATTGACCTGTTTTACCTGCGGATCTTGATCTTTCATCCACTTGTGGTTGCTTTCACTCTAGACTCTAGAATTCAGCGCTTTCAACCATGTTTGGACGATAGCTTTAATGAGGTCTGGACCTCAGTGGTTTTAGCACACTCAAGCTGAGCATCAGTGAGCTGGTTATTGACAACACTATAGATTACACCTTTCATTTCTTTGCTGATGATAAGAACAGACGGGCCAGTAATTAACTGGATCGGATTTGCACCACTTCACATGCTTTGGCAAGTTTACACATTTTCAGGTGGATGCCACTGTTATACCTCTGCTTGAACAGCTAATATAGATGCACTGTTAGTTCTGGAGTGTGTCGATGTGAATGGTTCAGACTGATCCAATAGACAATAGGTGCAGGAGGAGGCCATTCGGCCCTTCGAGCCAGTACAATCCAGTGCAAGAGTCTCTCATAACTTTCCGTTAAATTCCGGACGAGTTTCTTTTTCTAGCTTCTCACTGTTTTTCTTCCGCTTTCTGAAAACTATTTAAAGAAAACTGAGAAGATCAATTTCTAAATGTTATTGAATCATAGCTTGCGTTCAGAGATTTTTTTTTAAGCCAGAGATCTGTGAGATTTCCAAACCAAAACTGCAAGTGAGTATGCACTTTTGATTTATTTTGGGTGGAGATCAATGGTATAAGCCGTGGGATAAAATAAATATCAAGAGAGATGGACTAAATCACCAAGGAAGTATATTTCTGTTAGATATTAGCACAGAGGGGAAGGTGCACCAGATGACTTTATTCTGAGCTTTGGTCTTTATTGGACTTTGTACTTCAATTAAAGCATCATCCCAAAGCAAGTTGCTGATCAGCTTCAAGCTATCCCGAAGTGTAGGCACAGAGCTAGTCTGCAGATTGACCCTGAATCAGCCCTGATCAGCCATGATCATATTGAATGGCGGTGCAGGCTCGAAGGGCCGAATGGCCTACTCCTGCACCTATTTTCTATGTTTCTATGTCTATGAAGAGATGGAGAGAGGCAAGTAAGAGTCTCTCAAGCCCAAAGTGGTTTTACTGTTGTGGAACTAATTTGTTCCCTGATTGGCTAAGGGTTAGAAGTTTACAAACCAAGATTGCTTAGCATCCAAAAATTAGGGGTGATATGAAATATTTTCGCCCTGTGCATGGCTTCCGTCCTCATCTTAATTCAAATTCATAAAAAAAAAGAATTAATTTAAATTTGAAGCCAGCAGCCTCTAATTATCATTGATTATCCCCTGATGTTACTTTGACAGAAAAGCTAATTATCAACTGCTTATCCATCTGGATTTTGCTGCTGGTTAAAAATGTAAACTTTCAGATTACCAATAACCTTTTGGCATGAAGAGAGATCAAGAAAGAGGACAGCAGAAGGGGGCTTGCATGCCTATAGTGGAACAAATCCAGGAATGTTGGCAGTGAAGTTAGGTGGGTGAAGATGCAGGAGGGGAGTGATGATAAACTGTTATGAGGCTATAAATTCTGACGGGGTTAAGAAGCACAGATATTCTTTAACAATTTTCTACTAAGTATTTATATTGTATGAAAACAAATTTGCACCAGTGCAGGACTATGCTGGTGGAAAGACGATATAATAGGAGTTCTATCAACATCATGACATCTCAATTTGCTGAATGAATGAGGTTATTTGATGGCAGGTGACTGGGCTCCTGCTTCAAGAATTCAATTAAAATGGTGCTGAGTGATCTTCAATGGGAAGCAGGTAGAAATTGCAGCCCAACCCTCATTCAAGAATATTCAGTCCTCTCAGCAGTGTTCTGTCAATAACAACAGGGCCATAGAACAGATGGTGACATCCCTAAAATGTTGCTGATAGCCCTTGGCAGCTGTTAAGTGTGAAGACAGGGCTAGGCTGTTTGGAAGAATGTTTAGGTGATTTTTTTTTAATATAACATTTTCCTGGCATTAATAAACATATACAATCTATTAAACACTGAATTACAATAGACAATAGGTGCAGGAGTAGGCCATTTAAAGACCGAAAAAGGTGAATTTTTTATGGGGATCGAGGAAATGAGATGAGTTGAACAGGTATTTTGGAGGATATTATGAGAATGCAGGGTGACTTGGACTGGTTGGGGGAGTGGGCAGATGAAGTTTAATGTGGATAAATGTGAGGTTATCCATTTTGGTAGCAAAAACAGGAAGGCAGATTACTATCTAAAGGGTGTTCAGTTGGGAAAAGGGGAAGTACAACGGGATCTGGGTGTCCTTGTTCATCAGTCTATGAAAGTAAGCATGCAGGTACAGCAGGCAATGAAGACAGCGAATGGCATGTTGTCCTTTATAACAAGAGGAGTCGAGTAAAGGAGCAAAGAGGTCCTTCTGCAGTTGTACAGAGCCCTTATGAGACCACACCTGGAGTATTGTGTGCAGTTTTGGTCCCCTAATTTGAGGTAGGATATTCTTGCTATTGAGGGAGTGCAGCGTAGGTTTACAAGGTTAATTTCCGGGATGGCGGGACTGTCATATGCTGAGAGAATGGAGCAGCTGGGCTTGTACACTCTGGAGTTTCGAAGGATGAGAGGGTATCTTATTGAAACATATAAGATTGTTAAGGGTTTGCACACGCTAGAGGCAGGAAACATGTTCCCGATGTTGGGGGAGTCCAGAACCAGGGGACACAGTTTAAGAATAAGGGGTAAGCAATTTAGAACGGAGATGAGGAAATACTTTTTCTCACAGAGAGTTGTGAGTGTGAAATTCTCTGTGGAGGCAGGTTCTCTGGATACTTTCAAGAGAGAGATAGATAGGGCTCTTAAAAATAGCGGAGTCAGGGGATATGGGGAGAAGGCACGAATGGGGTACTGATTGGAGATGATCAGCCATGATCACATTGAATGATGGTGCTGGCTCGAAGGGCCGAATGGCCTACTCCTGCACCTATTGTCTATTGTCTATTGTCTCTATTGTCTATTCGGCCCTTCGAGCCAGCACCACCATTCACTGTGATCATGGCTGATCATCCACAATCAGCACCCCATTCCTGCCATATCTCCTGACTCCATTATCTTACTCTCTCTTACATGCATGATTAATATTTGACAGAGTTAATTGAAAATCCCTGAATGCTAAATGATTTTATAAAAGATTCTCTTTCCTGTTTTCCTTCTAGTTTCCATTCACTCCTCGCTGAACCTCTGCATGAGATGAAAGAGGTGATTTCCCCAGTGTAAATTTTGTGAATCCCAACACAATTGGGGCATATTGTGAAATGATGGATTTGGCCTTCTGAATCAGTCAGTAAAGCCCAGATTTCAGTATTTGACAGTGTGTGCATACAGACCTGCCACTTACAGTTTAGGTGGCTGAGCACTGACAGCCCCCCCAATCAGAGCCACCTGTAACAGCTCACACAATCTCTCCTAATAAATGAACTGTACTTTGAAAACCCTGCACCTCTGCAGTTCACCGGTGGTTAATAACAATAAAGTTAATATTTTCTTGCATTTACAAGACAGCGAGGGACCATGACAGGCAGACTCTGTGTAATCGACGTCCAATAGACAATCGCAGACTACTAAATACACTGCTTACTGGAATACATTAGAGCGGCACAAACCGGTCCTACCAGATATGACGTACTCTCCATTCAGTATCCACCATCCCTTCATTGCTGCAGAGAAGAAATGGGTGACGTTTCAGGTCGAGACCCTACTTCAGGTCTGAAGAAGGGTCTCGACCCGAAACATCACCCATTCCTTCTCTCCAGAGATGTTGCCTGTCTCGCTGAGTTACTCCAGCCTTTTGTGTCTATCTTCGCTTTAAACCAGCATCTGTAGTTCCTTCCTACACATCCCTTCTTTGTTGACAGACACCAGGGAATATTTAGCAGTCTTGAAGTTCCTGTATGGAAAAACCGCTCCTCTGTCCACATGTCTGCCATATCAAAGGGTTGCAGGCTTAGAGATGTCAGCACCACTGCAGTGGATCAATGGTAGCCAATTGAAACCATCTGGGATCTCTGTCCTGCTGCAGTATATTCGAGAAACAACTGGACATTGTTGCCATATCCAGAAAACTATTAAACATTAATTTATCAGATTTTTTTTTAAATCTCCACTTTAATATTATGTGGAATAAAATTAATACCCTAACTAAGAAATGTAAAATGTTATGTGTACATTCCAAATTGCCATTTTAAAAGTAATTGAGAACACAGAAAAATAGGTGCAGATGTAGGCCATTCGGCCCTTCGAGCCAGCACCGCCATTCAATATTTTCATGGCTGATCATCCAAAATCAGTACCCCGTTCCTGCTTTCTCCCCATATCCCTTGATTCCGTTAGCCCTAAGAGCTAAATATAACTCTCTCTTGAATATATCCAGTGAATTAGCCTCCACTGCCTTCTGTGTCAGAGAATTCCACAGATTCACAACTCTCTGGGTGAAAAATTAGAATTTAAGAGGCCAGGTAGTGCAGGATTGGGTCCATTTCTCAGAATCATGGTCTATGGCCTTTGCATGTCCAAATTTACCTCAGCCAGAAGCTGAGGCCTTCCCCTCTGGCACCTCAGAATCCATGAGTTCTGCAGCAAAGTTTGGACTGAAATTGGCAGTGCAATCCCATTTCCCAAAAGCCTGACAGAAGGTAAAATCAGGAGCAGATCGTTGTCTCCTATGAAAACGAAATGTAAGCATTTTTTGAATGTTTAAAATTCAGGGATTTTTAAAAACTCTTAAAGGGACTTATAAACAGAAATAATTTAAAGCATTAAACTGAAACAATTTTTTTTTTTTTTTTAATGACTCACTTCTTCTTTAACTCCTAAACCTACACCTCAATCTTCATTGAAATCAACTAGGCTTCATGTCCTTTGCCCTATAAGACCTGATGCAGGGAATGTGTGATGATTTCCCTGGAATAATACGGGGGATTCCTGGCAAGATAAAAGATCATTGCAGGATTCCAAAGAAGGTCCAGTGTCGGGATGAGCTGTCAAATTTGCAGTTTAAGAAGCATAAGTATGACTTCTACCAGTTCTACACATTTATATTTCTCCTTCTGCCTTTAGTAAAACTATACATTCAAACACTATGGGCCTAGATTGGCTTTACCCTTGTGTTGCATTCAACTTAATATCTGTGGATGCTTGGTAAAAGGTCCGATAATTAGTCTTCACTTTAGCTTGCCTTCTCAGTGTCTAATTTTGGTGTAGGAAAGTTGGTGCCAAAGATGTATTCAAATTGTTGGTGCCCTATGGCTTCCTTGACTATATCCGCCCCTTCCCGTGACCCTATTATGTTGGATAGGATCTTAGTTAACCTCAAATGGACTGGGACTTACTTCAACAGTCTGTATATTTGTGGTCCAGGCACATTCTGAACTGCTCGTGCAACTGTAATTAGTTGTGATGAAGCCCGGTTACCCTTCCATTCCTCAGAGCAGGCAGGGCCACAATACATAATATATCACATTACAGTCCAGTGTGATGCCATTTTGTTACAAACTTTTAATTTCACAGAAGTGGATCAGCTTTATCCATTGAGAATGTCAAAGCAGCTGTTTTGCCTTCCTGCATTAAATAATTACTTTCCCTTCGTATCTTGTTGCAGAAATGTCTTGCCACTAAATCTCTACCATTATATATTTACTGCTGCACTACATGGAAAGAAAGGCCACATAGTAGAAAGTGAACATTCTGCTCCTGAATATGTTCAAGGAATTCACTTATTTAGACTGAAGCTACAAAGAGCAAAACAGAATCAAACACAGTTCTCTTTCTGTTGCGAGACCTCATCATTATCACTCCTCCCTGGAAATTCCTGTCTTGAAAAGCAATCATACCCCCAGGCAGATAGCAGGAAAATTAGAGGGGGAAGTCGAATGCAGCATATGGTGGAAGTTTTAAATAAAACCACAAAATTCTAGAGATATTCAATACGTTCAACTTGCTTAGAGCAAATCACAAATGGACGTGTAAAATGATTGGTCTCGATGAGCTGAATGACCTGTTTCTGTGCTGTATCTCTCAATGGCTCAAAGATTGTTTGAAAACATGGGGAAGCATCTATGGAGCGAAGGAAATAGGCAACGTTTCGGGCCGAAACCCTTCTTCAGACATAATACATTGAATGTTCAAAGCTCAGATTTTTAGTCAAATTAATCAACGTTGATTTTATATCATGAACACAAGCAGAACATTTCTGTGATTAGAATAATTAGTGGCCTTTTACTGAGTTAAACAAGCAAACAAAAATCAGGAAATAAGTAGAATTGTTTGTATTTTAGAAAGTAATTTGTGTATATTTATTACAGTTTGCACCATCTCCATTTTGATTAGATCTCTGATTAATGGTGTTTCTTAGGCCTCACATCAGCTCGCATGTTTGATTACAGAGTCAAAATGTTTAATTTGAAACATTAGTGGCAATGTGAGTTAATTGAAAAAAGATACTACATATTAATTGAACTGTAATATGTGGTGTGTTTATGATATATATATTTAATTAATGTGGGCAACATATAGATTTGGGAGCCCAGGGCCACCAATGGAGCCTCTGGCTTCTACATCTGTGGTAAGTGTGGCCGGGGAGGGAAGCAGCCCGCCTACGAGCAGCCTCCATCACCGGAGAGTGGAACCGACTGCCATCTCAGCGACTTCTGCCAGCCCGCTCACCTCTGGCAGTGCTCTCCGTCTGAACAGTGAGGAGACCAGCTCAAGAGCAAAGATCATAGAGCGGAGTGGGTCAGTGGGTGATGGATAACATCACAGCGGGCGGTGGAGCTTACTCCTGTGTCAGCGCGAACAAGGGATCAATTGAGGTTACTCGCACTGACATATGGAGTAATCTCCACCGCCCGCTGTCCTGTTATCCATCGCCCACTGACCCGCTCTTGAGCTGGATGATCCCCGGCCAACCCCCTCCTTCTCAACGCTCCTGCCCTCCCCGCAACTTTACCCCTGGATAGACTACATGCTCTGAAAGGAACTCCCCCCCCCCCAGCAGCATTGTCTTTTTACAGCCGTTTCCCATTTGACAGCCACTTCCCCTGAGCTGCTAGCAATGAGGGATAGACTAGGCTCTCCCTCAGTATAGCAACATCGTTCTTAATGTTGCTGTACTGAGAGATAACGAAGTCTATCTTCCTTGGCTAACAACCTAACCTTCGGCCTCCAAGATGCAGGTACATTTTCTAGCAATGTTACAAAATCTTGAGATTTTAAAAATCAAGTCTGCAATTTATCGCATCAGATAAAGCAGAAAAAGAAGTTTAATTTGACACCTAATTCACTTTCATATCTTCAGTATTAAAAAAAGTTATGGCCATTTTCATACTCGGAAATTAGCATCTTGTTCCCTATTGCTTTTCCATTGACTTAACACAAAAGCTGTGATCGAGGACAGTCAAAAGCCCATAACTTTCTTAATAATTAAGAGAACTGAATGAAATTTTCAGTTATTATAAATTGAAGCATTCTGAAACAAATATAAAACATCTTACTTGGATGACCTGAAATTAAAGCATATAATTAGTTAATTACCTAATTGTAGCTAATTACAAAATTGACCGTTGTGACGGAAATAGTAATAAACATCCAGACTGCCTTGAAAATTCAAAAATGTGATATTTTCAAGATCAGAACTTTAATATTATTGTATTATATGCTGTAAGTCCATAACAGATATGTAAATAAATTATAATTTCTAGCAATAGACCAGGTCTTTATGGAGAAATCAGTTGCTAGTTGGTACATTGGCATACCATAACCAGTAGCATCATCATACTCCTCAGATTGTAACCAATAAGCAACCTCATATCACCTGACTGCGCTATTTTTAAGAGCCCTACCTAGCTCTCTCTTGAAAGCATCCAGAGAACCTGCCTCCACCGCCCTCTAAGGCAGAGAATTCCGCAGACTCACCACTCTCTGTGAGAAAAAGTGTTTCCTCGTCTCCGTTTTAAATGGCTTACTCCTTATTCTTAAACTGTGGCCCCTGGTTCTGGACTCCCCCAACATCAGGAACATGTTTCCTGCCTCTAGTGTGTCCAAGCCCTTAACATTCTTATATGTTTCATTGAGATCCCCTCTCATCCTTCTAAACTCCAGAGTGTACAAGCCCAACTGCTCCATTCTCTCAGCATATGACAGTCCCGCCATCCCGGGAATTAACCTTGTAAACCTACGCTGCACTCCCTCAATAGCAAAAATGTCCCTCCTCTAATTAGGGGACCAAAACTGCACACAATACTCCAGGTGCGGTCTCACTAGAACTCTGTGCAACTACAGAAGGACCTCTTTGCTCCTATATTCGATTCCTCTTGTTATAAAGGCCAACATGCCATTTTTTCTTAGCGCTAACAGCAGGTACTCGGGAAACGTGGTAACTCATGAAGATTCTTCAACATGTTGAAAAATGTCCATGAGTAAAATATACTCAGGATATAAAAATTTGATACTTTTTAACACGTAGTCATACCGTAGTAGCTCGTGAGTTTACCGTAGTAGGACCTGGTGTCCTATATCACTATTGTATGTTCATGATGGAAATAAGAATACTCTGTATATTCATTACCTTTGAATTGTAGTTTTATGTAATCCTCCCATAATTTCTGAGTTCCATTTCACAATATCTATCAGACATACAGAATGTTGCAAGGTAATATCTTGCCTAAACTCAGTTGTATCTTTCTATCTCAATAAATATCACAAAATATGCCATTGTTTCAGCCACATTATGACAAAATCTAGAATGTAGGTTATTTGTTATCAGTCACCCCATCCCAGAAACAACAGTACTTAAAGAAGAACATTTGTTTTACTAATTTACGAGCATGTACCATAGGTTGATCCATATTCAACAAAATGTTGTGATAATTGCATAAAAGGTATTATTATCTAAGAAATTCGGTGTGGAATGATAATCCATCTCAGTACTCATTTAGGCAAGTCCCAAACTATAGATACTTTTCCCCCACCCCCAATCCCCCTTGCCCGATCTTCATTGAACCTACCATTTGACCAATCTTTTACTCAGCTGCTGTAACGTTTCCTTCCTATCAAAATCTCTGTGTAGCATCTCTGTCCCTATCTTCCAATTCCCACTTTGAAATAAAATACAACTTTCGACTTAAAAATTTCGCAGCAGATCGCTACATGAATGCAAATATATGGTATTTTATCCTAGCACCCCCCCCCCCCCCACACACCCCCCCCCCCCCTTACCACCACATAAGAAGCGTTTGCATTTGGAGAAGTTCAAAACGGACCAGGAATGAAAATTAATAGCTATGAATCGATTAACAGCGAGCTACGAGGTTAGATTGAAACACCTGTCAGAGGGCTAAGAAACAATCCTGAGTTGACGTCGTATTGTTTTAAGTGAGGATTTTGCAGCGACCTCACCTTATATTCTGGTAAAATATTCTTTCTATGGAAATCTCCTATTTCACTTTGAAATTATATTCATTTATAACCGTTTGTAACATCAGTAACCACCTTAATGTTTGTGCATTTAGTACCGGGTATGCTTGAAACAATTTATTGTAATGTACTGTATCTTTTTTAAAAAACTACATCAAGCAGGTGTGAAAATTACACTGAATCGAACGATGATTGAAAATGCGTGGGAATCGACTAATCCCGCTGCAAAATTTTAAAGTTGAAAGTTGTATTTTATCTCAGTTGGAATTTGAAGATAGGGACAGAGATGCAACACAGAGATTTTAAGCTCTTGGAACAGTGGGACAGGGCTTGAGGCAGCATCTATGGAGCGAAGGAAATAGCCGGGTCTGAAGAACGGTTTCGACCTGAAACGTTGCATATTTCCTTCGCTCCATAGATGCTACCTCACCCGCTAAGTTTCTCCAGCATTTTTGTCTACTGCAAAACGTCAATGATTCCGAGAATGCCGAGAGAACTAGAGAGAGAGGTGGGGAACGGGAGAGAGAGAGCGCATGAGAGAGAGAGGGAGGGAGAGAGCGAAAGACAGAGAGACACAACGTGGGGCGGTAGGTAAATTGAATGACTAACCTGCTGCAGACCAAGAATCTCACAGAAGAAGTCCTCAATCATGATGGTGAGTTTAAAAAAATTCTCAATGTGTCATTAATGCATCGATCCACAAGGTCTTGGGGGTGGAGTGCTGACGTGGATGGAAAATTGGTTGGCAGACAGGAAACAAAGAGTAGGGATTAATGGTCCCTTTCAGAATGGCAGGCAGTGACTAGTGGGGTACTGCAAGGCTCGGTGCTGGGACCGCAGCTATTTACAATATACATCACTGATTTAGATAAAGGAATTCAAAGTAACATTAGCAAATTTGCAGATGACACAAAGCTGGGTGGCAGTGTGAACTGGGAGGAGGATGCTATGAGAATGCAGGATGACTTGGACAGGTTGGGTGCTTGGGCAGATGCATGGCAGATGCAGTTTAATGTGGATACATGTGAGGTTATCCACTTTTGTAGCAAAAACAGGAAGGCAAATTATTATCTAAATGGTGTCAAGTTGGGAAAAGGGGAAGTCCAACGGGATCTGGGGGTCCTTGTCCATCAGTCAATGAAAGTAAGCATGCAGGTACAGCAGGCAGTGAAGAAAGCAAATGGCATGTTGGCCTTTATAACAAGAGGAGTTGAGTATAGGAGCAAAGAAGTCCTTCTGCTTTTGTAGAGGGCCCTAGTGAGACCACACCTGGAGTATTGTGTGCAGTTTTGGTCCCCTAATTTGAGGAAGGACATTCTTGCTATTGAGGGAGTGCAGCATAGGTTCACAAGGTTAATTCCCAGGATGGCGGGACTGTCATTTGCTGAGAGAATGTAGTGGCTGGGGTTGTATACTCTGGAATTTAGAAGGATGAGAGGGCATCATATTGAAACATATAGATTATTAAAGATTTGGACACGCTAGAGGCAGGAAACATGTTCCCGATGTTGGAGGAGCCCAGAACCAGGGGCCACCGTTTAAGAATAAAGGGTAGGTCATTTAGAACGGAGATGAGGAAACACTTTTTCACACAGAGAGTTGTGAGTCTGTGGAATTCTCTGCCTCATTGGACGGTGGTGGCCAGTTCTCTGGATACTTTCAAGAGAGAGCTTGATAGGGCTCTTAAAATGTCTGGGAATATGGGGAAAATGCAGGAACGGGGTACTGATTGTGGATGATCAGCCATGATCACATTGAATGGCGGTGCTGACTCGAAGGGCCGAAAGGCCAATACACCTATTGTCTATTGTCTATTTAGTTACATGGGCAGTTACAGCTGGGAAAAACTATATCAGGACTACACATTTTAAGTGAGAAATCTAAAACTATCATTCTGCAAGCACTGCATTCACAACAACATTTATTTTCTTGAGTTTTTTGAATCTACAGGCTATTTCCTTATAATTGCCTATATCTTTTTGATTTACTTGGAGTCTATTTTTAGTTTCAGTCGACATGCTTTTAATTAAAGTCCTCTGGAACTGTTGGATGTAAACAGCCAATCTTGTGATTTGAGAGGAAAGATTCCTTTCTGATTTGCATTGAAAAAATGAGTTGTACCGTAACAATTGGATCACAGAAAAGCTGACTTAGTTCCTCAGAGGTTTGCTTGTAGAGTGTGTAACAGATGATTTATTTTAACATTAAAGACACAGTAGTGGGGCTGTCTGTCATTGCCTCTTTATTCTGAAGTGATGGCCAAATGCACTATTGTTTCACGCAGTTGGAGAAGACCATACAACGGAGATAAACACTGCAATTAACTTTTAAATTCTTACTCTATTTGTGATATCCCATTCAGTTTATTATTCACATTATTTTCTCACCTTCCATAAAGAATGCCATTAACAATGTTTATTAAGATGTAATGTGATTTAGAAAACATAAATAATTTGCACTTCTGCTGTTACTATATATGGAAACAGCATTCTGTTTATTCATACACTGAATGGTTGTTTCAGGAGTTTACCACAACAACAAAGCTAGTTGCAGTAAATTGTACACTTAAGTTTGTTACTTGGGTTTCACCCCTGTTTGGCACACCAAATGTGTGAGCTGTTGCACTTTGGGAGGTTGAATGTAAGGATGTAAGGGGGAAGAATACAGTTAATGACAAGATCCTAAACAGCTTTGATGGCCAAGATGGTGTGGGTCCTTGATGATGTTGGCAGCCTTTTTGAGTCGGCGACTGCGATATATCCCCTCAATGGTGGGGAGGTCAGAGCCAATGATGGACTGGGCAGTGTTTGCAACGTTTTGCAGCCTTTTCTGCTCCTGGACGCTCAAGTTGCCGTACCAAGCCATGATGCAACCGGTCAGCATGCTCTCTACTGTGCACCTGTAGAAGTTCGATAGAGTTCTTGACCCTTTCCACCATCGACCCATTGATGTAAGCGAGACTGTGGGTCCCCATCCTACCCTGTCCCCAATCAGTTCCTTGGTACCTTGGTACCAGTTCCTTGGTACCAAGCAACTTACTGATAGATAATAGAAATTAGACAATAGGCAATAGGTGCAGGAGAAGGCCATTCGGCCCTTTGAGCTCGCATCGCCATTCAATACGATCATGGCTGATCATCCCCAATCAGTACCCCGTTCCTGCCTTCTCCCCATATCCCCTGATTCCGCTATTTGTAAGAACCCTATCTAGCTCTCTCTTGAAAGCATCCAGAGGACCTGCCTCCACCGCCCTCTGAGGCTGAAAATTCCACAGACTCACCACTCTCTGTGAGAAAAAGTGTTTCCTCGTCTCCGTTCTAAATGGCTTACTCCTTATTCTTAAACTGTGGCCCCTGGTTCTGGACTCCCCCAACATCGGGAACATGTTTCCTGCCTCTAGCGTGTCCAAGCCCTTAACAATCTTATATGTTTCCATGAGATCCCCTCTCATCCATCTAAACTCCAGAGTATACAAGCCCAACTGCTCCATTCTCTCAGCATATGACAGTCCCGCCATCCCGGGAATTAACCTTGTAAACCTATGCTGCACTCCCTCAATAGCAAGAATGTCCTTCCTCAAATTAGGGGACCAAAACTGCACACAATACTCCAGGTATGGTCTCACTAGGGCTGTGCAGAAAGGACCTCTGCAGAAGTACAACTGCAGAAGGACCTCTTTGCTCCTATATTCGATTCCTCTTGTTATAAAGGCCAACATGCCATTCGCTTTCTTCACTGGCTGCTGTACCTGCATGCTTACATAGACTGTTGTACAAGGACCCCAGATCCCGTTGTACTTCCCTTTCCCAACTTGACGCCATTTAGATAGTAATCATCCCTCCTGTTTTTGCTACCAAGGTGGATAACCTCACATTTATCCGCATTAAACTTCATCTGCCCACTCCCCCAACCTGTCCAAGTCACCCTGTATCCTCCTCTCAGTTCACACTGCCACGCAACTTTGTGTCATCTGCAAATTTGCTAATGTTATTTTGAATCCCTTCATCCAAATCATTGATGTATATTGTAAATAGCTGCGGTCCCAGCACCGAGCCCACTCGTCAATACCTGCCATTCTGAAAGAGACCTGCTAATCCCTACTCTTTGTTTCCTGTCTGCCAACCACTTCTCTATCCATGTCAGCACTCTACCCCCAAGTGCCCTCATTTTGCCCACTAATCTCCTATGTGGGACCTTATCAAATGCTTTCTGATTTATCAGTAAGGAATTTAAGTACAAGAATCAGGAGATTATGTTACAGTTTTATAAAACTTTGGTTAGACTGCAATTGGAATATTGTGTGGCCGATGTGATAGTGACAATTAAGAGGCTTTTAGATAGGTGCATACATTTGCAAGGAATGTAGGGATATTTACCATGTGCAGGCAGTGGAGACTAATTTAACAACATCATGTTCTGCACCGATATGGTGGGCCGAAGGGCCGAAGGGCCCATTTCTGTGCTATATTCTATGTTCTATGTATCTCTACATCCCAAGGACATGTGGTTTGGTAGGTTAATTGGCCACTGTAAATTGCCCTGAGTATGTAGGTGTGTACTGAATCTGGGGGGAGTTAATGAGAGCATGGGGAGAAAAAATAGTTGGTTGGGACTTGGTAGGCCTAGGGCCTCTTTCTGTACCATTTGACCTTATAACATATATATGGAACTGGTTAAAGCTTCAGAAAAACAGAAGAGAATGTTTTTATAAAAAAATAATTTCCAATTAAAAATTTGTGGAATTAAAGCTACATCAATAAAATAAAACTCTGTAAGTAGCTGAAGATTACTGCCACTCGTAAACATTCAAAATTTCCATTGTTAATGGCAGGTCTCTGTTTTATATATCTAAATATTCTGCTAGCATATGAATCTCCAAAACAAAAGGTATTAATATTGCCAGCAGAAAAAAAATGGCATCTTAAGGGGGCCATGTTTCACGTCACATTCACAACCGTGTCATGTTTTCTTTACCTGGATTCTAAACTATTGAATTCCACTAGCTAAGTGAGGAGAGAGATGTTACAAGAATATAGTTAGTGGCTTGGTGGCAAAACAAACTGTCTTTATTTTCGCTGCTGTGCCTGTGTAAATGAATGCCTCAGAGTTAACCCCAATTAACCTGTTCTAGCCAAACTGACAGTAACTAAAACTGCCAATGAACATTGCACTACGAAAAGGCTCTTATCTAACAGGCATTATGAGGGATTCATAAAACAAATCCAAAACAAAATAGTTGTGAACGTAATCTGGAGCAGAATATCCAGCCCTGGTTGACTGCAATATAAATCATGCAGTGTAATATTTGGACGGACAGCTGGGAGAACTGGCAAAAGCCAAGGGTAATGATGAGGTCCTGTGGCGTCGATAGTTAGCCTTGTTATGACGACTGGCTGACAGATATAATATTACTGCTGTCGTGCAATAAAGTCATGGGAACCTGCCTCACTTTGAATTCCATTTTGGATTGCCCTAGAATAGTAAGAAGTTAAATACAGTCTATGCTCATTTATAGTATGCATTTGCTAAAAATATTTGTGAAGGTAAAGAGGCTTGTATCAGTTTAATTTTACTAACACAATTCACACCAAGTAGCAATGTTGCATTTCAATGTCATTCATGCCATTGTGTGTTTTTAAGGAAGTAAACAACAGAAAGTTAGCCAAGGTCTTTAAAATAAAACTTACAACCTTCAAGTAACCTATCTCTCATGGTCTCTATATGTGTATCAGAGTTTAGGGTATGTTTAATGGGTCATTAATCACAAGACATAACCCACCAGCAGATGCCTTGTTAATGTGGTCATAAAGTTCTTGCCAGCTTCCTTTTATCCTGAACTGGTGGACATCAGCTACTTCGATATCCTTAAGCTGAGAAAGCTATTGCTCTTTAATCAATGTAAATGTGCAAATCAAGAAGCAAAGTTTCAACTTCGCTGGTGTTTCAAAACTATTGTTCCATGTTTGGGGTTGGTTTGTGAACAAAGAAGGGAATGCTGTTACATTCTCACTACCATAGTAACAATTGAACACCTGAAGCTGAAGCAAGGTGAATTCTTTATTCTTGTCTGACAACTGATCAGATCAGATCAGATTAGTTTATTGTCACATACACCAGGGTGCAGTGAAATTTCTTGTTCGCATGAAGCTCATAGAGTAAACAGTATACATGGTAATGATAGATACAACAATAAACATAACAATGAATGCGAAATAGCAGAATGGTGCAAAGATTGTAGTGCAATCCAAAGCAGTGCAAAAGAAAATGAACATGAAATCCCATGCCCACATGATTGATGTATATATACTTTAATACATTTGCATTATTTCTATGTTCACAGAATCATAGTGTCATATAGCATGGAAACAGGCCCTTTGGCCCAACTTGTCCATGCCGACCAAGATGCCCCATTGTCACAGATCCCACCTGCCTGCGTTTGGCCCATATTCCTCAAAACCATATCCATTACTCTGAAAATTGGAGATTATGTTTGTGAATCATTCTGGGAGGAAAGGGCAGAGTGCAATAGAGGAATGTGAGAGAGATAAAGCACGAGAAAGGGGAAGGTCCAGAGATTAGAAAGAGGAGGAGAGAGGGAAGAAGGAAAACATTATGCAAGGACATAATGAGTGAGAGGATGTCAGTGAAGGAGAGGATGAATGGAGGAGAAGATGGAGGTGGTAAAGAGAGAAAATGTGGTGGTGAATGTTCATGCCTGGTCTCTATTATTTGCTTAGTGGGCTGGTTTCATGTTTTTTACCTGTGGGACTTAAGGAAGCTTCCGGCAAGCGCTGTGCCAGAACAGAAGGGAGCTCCAGGTCCAGGTACTGGACGGGGCCTAGCTGCCGGCATGGAGCTGACTGGGACTGGGCCTGGGCGGCAGCAGAGTGAGGAGATGAGCTGTGCACACGCCTGGAGTACCCCGGGGTGAGCCACACCGCGTAGACCGGGGACCCTCCCGGAAGGTCCAGTCACCCCCTGGAGACTTGCCCGGCGTAGACAGAGGACTCGCACCAAGGACCGGAACCGGCCCAGAAGACCCGACTTGCCCGCTGCCGATTGAGGACCCACGGGAACCTACCTAGATAAACAGACCGGCTGCAGGAGGGAGTGCACGGCCTTGATGGGGGAGTGGGCCGCTGAAGGCAATGCAGCCGCCTGTGGCTCGGCTGCTGCTCCAAGAGGCCAAGCACCTGGACTGGATGCATCCTACAGTGATGGAGCAGCGGTGGAGAACATCACAGCTATGCTTGGCCAGGCCGATCCTGCAACACCGCCAGGACAACAGACCTTCACAGTCTGATCAAGATTCCTGCACTTACAACTGGAACTTGAAAATGGCACTAAACTGGCGACTCTGTATATTGCCTGACTGTACTAGTGCTGTACTCTTGTACTGTATCTCAGATGCTTATCTAATATGTATCTAAATGCTTATGTATAGTGATACTTGGAGGTCTTCAACATGACACTTTTTCAAACTCTCGTAAACTCTTCTAAACTCGCCAATTAGGTCGCCGCAGTGGGACAGCCCCTTAAGGATACCACAGATTTGGAACTGTATATAAAGTTCCTCCCTTTCCCTTTATGCTGGTATGTTTTATCACCACAGGTTTGTGCAAAATGATTACAGAATCACTGTGTACATTTGAAAAAATATACCAGAGAATAATCATGTTATATATACTTGTCAGCATAAAAGGTAAATGGAGGATATAATAATCCAACATTAATTTGTTTCGAAATAGTAAGGTGGAATGGAGAATAGGTGGCCAGTATTTATGATAGAATAGAATACAGAAAAAGTTTGGCAACTTTAGTAATAATTGACTGCATTAACAACTTTTGCCTGTTTAGCATTCCTTCAAGGTTCATTATTTTCAAGACTGTGATACCGACCTTTGTCCTGAGTATAATTTTCAAAGTTAAACAGCCTTATCATGCAATCTGCAAACTGACATAAAAGAAATTAGCTTCAGTTCATTTATATGTTCACCTTTGGTAGATTTTATTTTTTGAAAGGAATTTTTACAACAGACGAACAAAATAAAATGATAGCATTAGAATGGTACAGGGGCAAGAGCACCACAAAAAAGACGGTGACACATTGGAACAACAGTAGAGTTGCTGCCTTACAGTGCAAGAGACCCAGGTTCGATCCTGACTACAGGTGCTGTCTGTACGTAGTTTTTACAATTTCCCTATGACCCCTTGGGTTTTCTCCAGGTGATCCGGTTTCCTACCACACTCCAAAGAACTGGAAGTTTGTAGGTTAATTGACATCAGTTAAATGTAAAAGGGCCGAAGGGCCCTTTTCCATGCTGTATCTCCAGTCTAAAGTCCAAAAACAATATGCATGTAAACAAACAAAGTAATTAAACATTGAAAATTTGTTTTCCCTCTTGCAACACCTTACACCAAACATTCACAAAAAATTCTACCAAAAGGGGCAGATTGATGCCCCATATCATACTGGTTCAACTCACGCTCACCATTATCACAGCCTTACCTGAGAAACTCTCCAGCTCCTAATTGACCTCTCAACAGCCTTGAACATGACTGACCACTCCATTCTCCAGCATTGCTGCTCTTCTGTTGTCTAGCCCTGAGGAAACACATTTCCCTCAATCCACTGTGTATGAAGGAAATGCAGATGCTGGATTAAACCAAAGATAGACACAAAATACTGGAATAATTCAGCGGGACAGGTAGTATCTCTGGAAAGAAGGAGCTTCAGGTCGAGACCCTTCTTCAGACCCTTCTCGACCCGAAACGTCAACCATTCCTTCTCTCCAGAGATGCTGTCTGTCCCGCTGAGTTACTCCAGCATTTTGTGTCTATCTTTCCCTCAATCCACTCTTGCCTGTTCATGTGTAGCCAGGGAATCACGTCCTTCCCATGCACTGTTAGTTTTAATGTTGCCCTAAGAATTTGGCCTCAGCTTCATCCTCTTTTTCATTCACCTGCTACCTCTTAGATTTATCATTTGAAATCCCAGTCAGTTTCGACATGTACATTGATGACAACTAGTTCATATTCACCACCACATGTCATGACCTTTCCACTTTCTAAAGTTGTCAGACTTCTTCTTGGTTGGTTTACTGGTCAGTCCAATTTGCAGAGTTAATGTCCCACAGGAATGTCCCAAATATTGGGAAGGCAAAAGTCAGATATTTAACAAAACAGTATGGTTGAAAATGCACCTCTAAATGATTTTGGATGTTTTCCTACTTAGAAAGCAGTGCATATTTCGAGGTCCCACCAAGTTCTTAGGATCTATGGTTCCAGTTTCTCAAAGGAACATAGCAAATTCAGTCTGGCTACTGGCTACCACATAAAACAATATGGAATATAGAACAGTGCAGCACAATAATAGGCCTTTCAGCCCAGAATGTCCGTGCCAAACATAATGTAAACAAATCCCTCTGTCTGTATGTGATCCGCATTTCTCCATTCCCTGCATGTCTGCATGACATATTCCCATATGTCTATCTTAAGAAAAAATGCCACTTTGAATATTTATGAAAATCATTAAAGGCAACATGGACTCTCCTTGAGCATCAATTTCTCCCAATAATCTGTCCACTGATCTCGAGTTGAAATTCCAAAGGGACCACTCAATTCCAAACCTCATTTCAGACTTCCTCCAAACATGGTCAAAAGAGGTGATTTTCAAAGGTGGTATAAGAACGACAGCCTTTAACGCAATACGGCATTTGACTCAGATCAGTGGGAATTATGATTGTTGAAAAAAAAGCATTTAACACCATTTATATCAGGGGTTTCTCAGGTTGACTCCCAACAGCTCAGATATCTTCAGCTGCTTCACCAACAATCTTCCTTCAATTCTAAGTCAAGAAGTGCTGATAAATGTTGAGTTCTATTTGCAACTCAACAGACAATTAAACACTTGGTGCCTATCATATCACAGAAGATTAAAATCAACCTTCTTTTATAACCTTTCCAAATACTGTTCTCTGATTTGGCCAATTTAGCATGAACATAGTCTCTGTAAAAAGTGAATATTAATATGGCCATACACCATACACAAATAAATAAGAGTTAAACTTGTGATCGCTGAATCTCATGATCAAATGTTTATGTGTTTCAACTGCATTCCTGTGTGCCACTTTTATGCAGGTATTATTTTTTTTTTAATAATGTAAAAATGATGAGTACAATATTGTATCAATAGAGGGGACAAACATGACAACAGAATAAACGTGAGTCTTCTATTTTCCTTGAGCAATTATTAATATTCCGCTGCAATCACATTTGAGAGATCAACAACTTGTACTGAGGCTTAAATGATGCCACTTTGAAATGTACTGAAAGGTCTTCATGCCTCTATCTCCAGTGAGAGTAATTGGATAGCACTGGAAAGCTTAGGCTTCTATATGTTGCTCTCGGTTGAAATTAGACCATTTAAACAAAGGTGCCCGACTCTCTGACAAAGTGAATTTCACTTTTGAGCAAGTGTACTGTCAGCATTGACTCCCAGGTACAATTACCCTTTGATGAGTTGATGTGTAGTGGATGTTTATAACGGGATCAGGAGGATCTAGGTAATCATTGTGTGTGAGAAAAGAAAACATTCATTAAACATTAATATGCAGAATGGGTAGTAGTTGGTGAATATCATGATCAAACCCTCAATGTGATTTTACAGAATTACATGTAAAAATAATGAGAAGAATTATCTTGCACTTTTGGACGAGAATGCAAAATATATAAACTTCTTGGTTGGAGTCACAATATCATGCAAATCTTTACGTTTACAGCCCTGAATGGGCCCACTCGGCCTATCATATTCATCCTGGGTGAGAAAGTTAATTTACATATTGCATGTCTCAGCTGCCAGTTTGAAGCCTTGAAAGCCAAAGTCCATCAAATTTTTATTTAAGTAATCTATACATAACTTAAACTCTGATCTTGTGATCTTCCGGTTTGCGCGGTTTGCGATAGTGCTACAGTTTTTCGTCAGCTCACTCGCCGTTCTCCTGTGCTGCAAGTGCAACAAGTTTCATTCTGATCGGTGGCATATTGTAAAAGTTAGCAAGGTTTAAAAATCGTAAAAACCGCTCGTGGGCAGATCGATCTCCTCTCCTGCCAGTCAGTGCTGCGCGGATTGGTCTCTTCTCCTGTCACTCCCCGGGACGGTCTGCCCCCTCCCCCGTGATACCCCCCATCTCCCCCATGGCTCTTCCCCGTCTTTTCTCCAAGCTCTCCCCACCCCGCCACCCACACGCCAGCGCGGTCGTAGCTGCTGGTGCTTCCGGGCTGAGCCGAGGATCCGCGGCCTGGCTATAAGGCTGCCGGCGGCTGGAGCTCCTCCGGGGCACACAAGAAGGGAGAGGAGCGGCAACCTCGCGATCCTGGGGAGGTGAGGGATTGTGGAGGAGGAGTGGGATAGAGGGAGAGGAGGGAAGCAGGGAAGGGAGAGGAGTTATGGAGGGAGAGAGTGACTGAAGGTAGAGAAAAGGAGAGGTGAGGGAGGGATTGGGGGAGGGTAGGAGGAGAGGGAAAAGAAGAGGGAGGAGGTGAGGAGGAACAGTGGGAGCTGAGGGGGAATAGAGGGAGAGGAGGGGGAGAGTAGAGGAGGGCAGAGTGGGGGAGGTGAGGAGGGATAGTGGGGGGATAGGGGTAGGTGAGGTGTGGGGCAGATGGGGGATAGATGGATAGGAGGGGGTAGGGAGGGGAGAGGAGTTATGGAGGGAGGAAGGGAGTGACTGAGGGTAGGGGAAAGGAGAGGGAGGGTGAAGAGGAGGAGGAGAGAGTACTAGGGATGAGGGGAACTGTGCAGTTGGGGGCTATGGGTGAGTGGTGGAATATTGCTTGGGGGACCAAGCCTCCTGTGTGACCAATTAGTCTAGTAAGTAATAAATGTTGGCAATGCAAACATTTATTTCAAGAGGACTAAAATAAAAAAAACAGGGATATAATACTGAAGCATTATAAGGCGCTGGTAAGGCAGCATTTGGAATATTGTGAGCAATAGTGGGCCCCATATCTGAGGAAGTATGGTCTGACTCTGAAGAGGGCCCAGAGGACGTTTACAAGTATGATCCCAGGAAAGAGTAGGTAAACATTTGATGAGCGTTTGACAGTACTGGGCCTATATTCGCTTGAGTTTAGAAGAATGAGGGGGAACTCATTGAAACGTACAGAATAGTGAAAGGCTTAGATAGAGTGGATGTGAGAGGATATTTCCACTAGTGGGAGCGTCTAGGACTATAGATCATAGCCTCAGAATTAAAGGATGTTCTTTTAGTAAGGAGATGAGGAGACATTTCTTTAGTCAGTGGTTGGTGAATCTGTGGAATTCTTTGCCACAGAAGGCTGTGGAGGCAAAGTCAGTGGCAGAGATAGATAGATTCTTGATTAATGCAGGTGTCAGAGGTTTGGGGAGAAGGCAGGAGAATGGGGTGAGGAGAGAGAGGTAGACCAGCAATGATTGAATGGCAGAGTAGAATTGATGGGCCGAATGGCCTAAACTGCTATCACTTATGATCTTATGAATTAGTTAATTAGAGACAGTCAACATGGGTTTGTACATGGCAGGTCATATCTTCATCAAGTTTTTTGAAGTGGTAACAAAGGTGGTCAATGATACTAGGGCGGTGGATGTTTTCTGCAGGGACTTGATAACATCCCCCATGGTAGGCTGATCCAGACGATTAAAATGCACAGGATTAACAGTGACTTGGTCGTGTGGAAATTGCGTGAAAATTGCCTTAATGATAGAAGGCAGAGGGGTTGGGGTGGACGGACAATATTCCCGTTGGAGGTCTGTGACCATTGTAATTCTGCAGGGATTTGTGCTGGGACCTCTTCTGCTTGTGATATATATGAATGACTTGGATGTAAACATAGACAGGTTGGTTAGTAAGTTGGTAGATTACACCAAGATTGCCAGGGTCAAGGATTGCGAGGAAGGCTGTCAAAGTGTACAGTGGGATATAGATCCGCTATAGAAATGGATGGACAAATGACAGATAGAGATAGACCCAAAATGCTGCATTAAGTCAGCGAGTTTGGTTACAGAATGTTGGTTAGGCTACATTTGAAATATTGCATGTAGTTCTGATCACACCATTTACAAGAAGAATGTGGAAGCTTTCAAAAGTGTGCAGAGGAGGTCTACCATAATGATGTCTGGAATAGGGGGTATGAACTATAGGGAGAGGTTGAACAGACTTGGATTGTTTTCTCTGGAATGCCAGTTTGCGGGGAGAACTAACGGGAGTGTATAACATTATGAGAGACATAGGTAGGGTAGACAGTCAGAAAACTTTTTCAGAGAATGGAAAAATCAATTCTCTGTGGAATTCTCTGCCTCAGAGGGTGGTGGAGGCTGGTTCTCTGGATGCTTTCAAGAGCTAGACAGAGCTCTTAAATATAGCGGAGTCAAGGGATATGGGGAGAAGGCAGTAACGGGGTACTGATTGTAGATGATCAGCCATGATCACGTTGAATGCTGGCTCGAATGGCTGAATAGCCTACTCCTGCACCTATTTTCTATTGCCTATTGTCTATAAATGCTAAGCTTTAAGGTGAGAGGGGCAAACTTTAAACAAAATGTGTGAGGTAAGTTTTTTTACACAGAGGGTGGTGAGTGCCCGGAATATGTTGCCTGGGGTGGTGGTTGAGGCAACTACGATAGTGGCATTTAAGAGACTTTTGGATAAGCATATAACTATGCAGGGAATGGAGGAATGTGGATTATGTGCAGGCAGATAAGAGTTGGTCTCGGCATTATGTTCAGCACGGACATTGTGGGCTGAAGGGCCTGTTCCTGTGCTGTACTGTTCTATGCACTATGTTCTATTGTACCACAGTATTTTGACTATCAACACAGATGAGCTGTGCCTTTTTGTTATGTTCCTTTTGAAGTGTGTACGTTTTGGTGAAGTACGTGGTCAGATGATCTTCAATGAATTTATGGAAATCTGATTTGTGTCTCCACCTAACAGAGAAAAACAAGATTCAAATTTATTTATTTAGTTTGATACTTCAGCATTACAATTCATATGGGTTTCATTGTGTGTAAAGTGGGAAAGGGGTACATAATAAAAGTGTTTTGTATTGTCTGATCTCTGCAAATGAAGTTTTATGAAACTAGCTTCTGATGTTACAAAATATAGTAAAAGTCAATTTAAGATTTACAGTAATAGTGTTTATCTCGTGTTCTATAAAACATTTCAAGATTATAAGAGTAGGTGATTTTATGAGTTAATTTCTTTATCTGTAGCTTTCTAATGAAAGGTGTGCCTTGAAACAGTGGATTTACACACAGCTTGGGTCTGAAGACTCAAAGGTTGAGTAGTTTAAAGATTGACTGCACTTTGTAACTCCACCCTCTTAATACGTCATTTGTTTTATCATGGAACAGTACTTCTGACTGACAGCACAGCTACTTTTAATAACCTTGTCATGTGACACTAAACAGTAGCGTTAGTGTAGTAGTAAGTCAGGTGCCTTCAGTTCAATCTCTGTATGGGGCCGGCACCCACACGTGTGCCTTCTGTGGGTGTGTGTGTGCTTGTGTGTGTGCCTGTGTGTGTGAGCGGATTTATTGAGATTTTAAGCCACGAGCTGAATGGAGCGGGACAGGTGCAACCAATACTTTGAGTGGAGTGAAACAGAGGTGAGCAGTAACACGATTCAGTGATCTTTGCAGCAGGAATAAGTAGGAATGATCAGAGAATACTACTTAAAAGTGTGCTCATCTAAACCTCAACTGTCCAGAACTTGTTCTACCAGTAATTGATTGGGGCAATGCCACAGGCAAGTAGACCGATGCTTTTATTATATTTCAAGATGAACTGGCTTTGTTGAACCTTTTTATGTGACCTCAACTTAAAACTTCTCTAAAGTATTTTAAGCAGGATAGAAATTCCATCATCTGTTTATCTGCCTCCTTCATTTGGAATGCAGTCACATGTCGTGTGATTTTCAATGCTGTGGAAAGTGACACTAACTCCTTTTAATTTAATTCTCATTTCTGAAACAATTGTGTCTAGATCCAGTTATAACCTAAAATCCTGCTGTCATTTGGAAATCTGCTGGAAGTGTGCATCAACAATGTGTTTGAGTCAATTAGATATCTTAGCTCAATGTGTGAACAATGTGTTTTGTTTTAACATTTAAATATTGTTACGGTGCTGATAATGTTCCAAATTCAATTATTTTGAGGTTCCACAGGTTACCTCCCAATTAACTCCCTTCTAACCATAAGATTCACACAATCCATACTAGGAATGTGACTGCTTCAGTGTATGAATACGCTGCTGCTGGAGGTGTAAAAATAGGTACTAATATATCAAATCTGTATCACCTGCATGGGAACAATTCATGAAAAAAAAGCAGGCAGGTTCACAGCTGTTCTCCAGTGTATGCCTATCATACGTTTTTAGCTCTGCGAGGGGGTTTTAGGTGTTCACGTTCCACTACAGAAATATTCATTTGGCAGTAAGGTTGCAGCTAACCACGAGACACATTTTTAGAATTAATATTATGTTCTGTGAAGCAGAAGATGTATAATCATTCATGTGCCTTTGTTGTTGCATTCCAACACTTTTGCATGAGTACAAAGTGCATTTTTATTTTCGCATGCTTCTTATATTTATGCTTCGCAACTACACACACTATGTGCATTTTTCACCACTGACATCTTGATGCCCCTGAGGTTCTATTTGTTTATAAGCAGCTGAGTGGTTTGTTCAAATAATGGATTTTGGCCATGGTTTTTTCTTCAGTCCGTTTGCAAACTTGCTTTTCTTCTGTCATGTGTTCGATTTGTGAGTGAACAAGGGGAAGAATGCAGCATTTTATGTGATTCATTAAAAGTATATTTTGTAATCTTGCCGATAACCTATTGCAGCCTTTCTTTTTGAAAGGCAGCAGATTTTGGGAAAATACCAATCGTATAAGAATGTATCATATGTATATTTGTACCATGTGTATATTTTGAATTTTATAATGGAGATACAGTATAAACTGGTGTTGTGGACAATTATTGTTCTATTGCCCTTGAAATTCATTAGGGGCAAAGGTGAACATGATGTGTAACAGGCAATCTTGTTCAATCTCTGATCTCTGTTATAAAATCTAACCTATATTATGCAATCTGGAATTTTAGTTTGAAAAGGATCAGACCAGTGGAATGATCACATAATCGTAAATGTTGTAGCCAGACTATGACCCTGGGTTTCCTGATTTATGTTGTGTAGGAGCATCTTGAGCACAAGTGGTTTCTGTGGAACTTCCCATGTTGCGATATATTAAAGTGGTGTTCTAGTGACATTACTTATGAATGGGGAGTAGTGAATTGTGGCCAGCTCTCTGGGTTTTTTATGTCACTGAATTGAGTTCTGCAGTCCTTTCCTGAAGCTGCTATCATTCAGTGGCTTTAACCATCAAATACCATGTTAAACTAGAAACTGAACAATACAATGGTTTTTAGTTTGTGTTTTGGGGGGGGGTGCGGGGTTGAAACGGGGTTTGCAGTCTCTCCCTGCGGGGGAATGCGACTTTTTTGTCGTATTCCCCTTCTCTGCCTCCGTCTGCGCTGAGGCCTAATGGAGCTGATGACCTCGAGGCTCCGGAGGCCGAGCCCGTCAGGACTCGCCCTGAGCTCGTTCCCGTGAGGGTGGTCCGGCTCAGGGCTGGAACAGTGCTCCCGTGAGAGGTTGTGGCGCTCTCGTGAGGGCGGCCAGCCCAAGGGTGGAACGAGGCTCCCGTCGGAGCGGCTGAGCTCGGGGAGGTGCGGCGCTCATGTCGGGGCGGCCCGGCCCGAGGGAGAAGCGATGCCCAAGTCGGGCGGCCTGGCCGGAGGGAGGAGCGACGCCCAAGTCGGGGCAGCCCGGCCAGAGGGAAAAGCGACGCCCAAGTCGAGGCGGCCCGGCCGGGGGGAGAAGCGACGCCCATGTCGCGGCGGCCCAGCCCGAGGCTGAAGACGGCACGGTACTCACGTGAGGGTGGCTGGGACGGTGTTCTGGCGGTGGTGGCCTGAGTCCGGGGTTCGGCCGCGGGCCAGCGTCTGCGTCTGCAGGACTGGTGGGCGGCAGCTTCGACCACCCCGGGCCGCGGTGTTTGAGCCGCGGGACTGATTTATAACATCGCCCGGGGGGTATCGCCTCAGCGCAGAGGGAGAAGAGGAGGGAAGAGACTGCAGACCTAAGACTTTTGCCTCCATCACAGTGAGGAGATGCTGGGTGGACTCACTGTGGTGGATGTTAATATGTGTTTATTGTTGTTTTTATTGTATTATATGTATGACTGCTGCAATTTCGTTCAGACTTCGGTCTGAATGACAATAAAGGCATATCTATCTATCTATCTATCTATCTATCTATCTATCTATCTATCTATCTATCTATCTATCTATCTATCTATCTATCTATCTATCTATCTATCTATCTATCTATCTATCTATCTATCTATCTATCTATCTATCTATCTATCTATCTATCTATCTATCTATCTATCTATCTATCTATCTACTCAGGAAATAAAGACATCTTTGTGCCATGCTTGATCGTTAAACATAAGCCAAGCCAAGCAGACTGTGGATAGCAGTTCAGCCCGGTCCGGATCGGGCAGGAGATGAGCCAGTTATTTGTTTTGCCACTGCACTGCGCTGCGCATTCACTCCAAAAGCGGGACACAGCCTTGCAGGGATTCCCCTGTGTTAAACTGGGGAACCACCACTTGGATCCCATGCCAGGTCAGCCTTGGCAAAGCATCTGATGCCTTATTGATTTTAATGGGAATACGAGGTCTGCAGTTTAGGAGACAAACAGGAACATAATTTTAAACAAATTATATTGCTTTAATTAATGCTTTTAGTTATTTCCAAGTGTTTTTGTGGTTTAAATCATTTGCCTGTGGTATCATTTTTACATAAGTGTACTTCAATTTTAATAGTTATTAATGGAATCTCAGAGCCATTTAAAAAGCTGACAGCATTGATGGATGGCAAAGCTCCGTGCCCAGCTTGATTTCTGGCACAGGTTGTCAGGGGTAATTTGGAGGCTGTTTGCTGCGAAGGGATCACATGGACCACACTGTAGGAGTCAAGGGTGCAGCTGACCAGTGAAATAGGCCCTCCACATGCATCCCAGAAATGCAGAGATGACAAGTGATGACTCCGGCCAGTAGATCCAGTTCAGCACAATTGAGTTCAAGGTTATTTACTGTTAAAGCATTTGGGACCAAGCTATGGTCACTTCAAAAATTTGTGCTGATAGATTATATGAAGCCTCCATTTTAAGAAAATATTTTATAATATAACATAACACAATACTGTTCATTATGCAATGTGAGAGAAGTTTAAACATTTAAGAATCAGTAGCTTAGTACTACTGTCTAGATATGGCAATGAGATACACATGAATAGCTGGACAGCTGTTTTCCTCCCAATTTCCTGAAGTTAATTTCCTAATCTCAGTGAGCATTTAAAAGCTGATTTATATTGTCAATTCACCAAACTGGCAAAACTAAGCACATGATGGAAGCATTTTGCAATTTAGATGTTGGTAAAGCAACTATTTGATATTAGAAGTGCAATCCTAGTCTCAAACTCGTTGGCCTCTTTACGGTAGCATATACTGATAGTAAACCACTTTAACATAAATTGCTTTTATCAAGTTGGAAGAGATGGCTTGGAAAATTATTGCAACCAAAATGGTGTGGGTAGACATTTTTTCCAAACTTGTTATTTTTTAAATCTCCAAAAAACATTGTTTTTGGACTTCTCTTAACAGTAATCTCCTGGGCACTCTGAACCTGAACATTGTTTGGCAAGGTGCTGAAAATTCTTAGTGGTTACTGCTATAGTGAACTACTTAGATAATGTTTCTCAGTAAAGTCAAATATCTTAAAGTGTGTTCTGTTTTCTTCACAGTGTGCTGCCTTAGTAGGTGAAGATCAGCCTCTGTGTTCAGATCTCCCTGAACTTGACCTTTCTGAGCTCGATGTGAATGACTTGGACACAGAAAATTTTCTAGGTGGGCTCAAGTGGTACAGTGACCAATCGGAAATTATTTCCAATCAGTATGGCTCTGACTCATCTGATCTCTTTGAGGTAAGACATTCAAATAGCACATATGAAGAATCAAATTTCGGTTGCATCAATTTAACAGAAATCTGCTGAATGCACGTTACATCTGAAGTGAGATAATGCTCAAAAAGCTCGCAAAAGTAGATGCTGTTGACTGAATCAAACATACTCACTGATCTGGTACTACAGTATTTATTGAGTAACGGATACAGCACACTACAGCATGTTACATCTACTGTATGGCAGCACTGACTGGCAGCACATGTCGGGTTGAGATAATATGAATAGTGTGGTAGTAGGCGCAGCTTATAATAATAAAGCATTACATTGGTTAGTAAATAAAGTAACCAATCTACATCTTTCCTTGTAAGAAAAAAAAGTGAGACACATCTAAAATAAAGTGATATATATGAACAAGCACATAACTAGGTGCTGACTGATTAATACAGTAACCAAAACGCTAATAGTGCATACAGGGAATTACAGATGATTCAAACAAAATCCCCGTTTCTAAGGGGCGGCTTACAAACCCATCTTGCGCGCGTACAGTACAGCTCCTCCCTTCAACGGCAAGATTGCCGGGGTCCCATGTGGCGGGAGCACTGTTGACCTGGGGACAAACATGGCGAGGCAGGCGAGCGGGGCCCCGAACGTGGTGGTGAGGAAGCCGGAGACACAACCAATGGTTGGTCTGCAGCTGCAGGTTCAGCAGGTTTCAGCTGGAGTTGTTTCTGTACAGCAAGTGGTGAATGAAACGGTGGTTGCAGCAGTTGTTGAGGCACAGGCAGTACAGCACGGGTCTGTCTGGACTTCATGCGTTGGGCAGGAGACATCAGTGTTGGGTCACAGATGATGTTTCTTAATTTGAGCAGGTCCAGGTAGACATCGGATTTGGCAAGGTGAGAGCACGCCATTAATTGGTTGGCGCTCCGGACAGCCCATTCTGCAGGTCCGTTTGACTGTGGGAATTCTGGACTGCTGGTGACATGACGAAAATCCCTTCGTTGAGCAAAGTTTTTGAAACACTGTCTAGTGAACTGACTGCCGTTATCTGACAAGAGGTGTGCAGGGGCACCGTGTGCGGCGAAATGGCACGACAGCTTCTGGGTGACTGCATTGGATGTTATGCTTTGGAGCAGGTCGCTTTCGAACCAGCCCGAATACGAATCAATGAGTACCAGATACTGTTTGCCATGCCACTCGAATATGTCAGCAAGCATGGACCAAGGCAGAGGAGGAACAGGGTGAGAGCAGGGGCTGCTTCTGTTGGTGTTGCATCAGGCTGTTGCAGACGGCACAGGCTTGAACTTTCTCGGTCATTCCGGGCCAGAAAAACATGCTCTTTGCACATAGTAAGGTTGCTTCCATGCCGGGATGACCACTGTGGTCGGCATCAAAGTATTTGTCCCGTAGAGCAGCTGGGCTGACAGCTTTGTGACCCTGCAGTACCAGTTCATCGCAAACCAGGTAGTATGGGCGAATAGGAAGCCGAGCATGATATTGGTTATCCGGCCAGCCATGCCAGATGACTGAGGGCAGTAGTCGTAGAGTTGAATCCGCAGTCGTATGTTCTGCAAGGTTGCTTAGGCATTCTGTAGGTACGTACGACATCATCATTACTGTGAACTGGTTGTTTTTAGACGACAGTTGTTCGCAGGTTGTTCATGGGGCTCTTGATAGCGTGAGAGCCAGATGCATGTCCTTGCCCCTTTTGTAGACTAGGGTAAATTCTAAACTGTAGCTGCATTATCATCCGTTGTAGGTGAGCAGGAGCGGCATGAATGGATTTGTTCTGAATGGTGACCAACGGTTGGTGATCTGTTTCAACAACCACGGACTTACCAAAAATAAAGTCCTTGAATTTTGTGCAGGCATAAACCATCGTTACTAATTTCTTTTCAATCTTGGCATATCACTGTTCAGTCTCCGACACGGTAAGCGAGGGTAGGGGCACTGGATAATTGTAATTTAAGGATTTCAAAAGCCCTCTAGTGTTGTGGGTACCAGGACCATGCAGAGACCTTGTGAGTCAGTTGTCATAGGGGAGAAGATATTTAGCTGAGGTTGGGAATGAATTTCCTCAAGTAGTTAACCATTCCCAGGAATCTCTGCAAACTTGTCATGTCAGTGGGAACTGGCATCTTGTTGATGGCAATGTTCTTGGAGGGGTCAGGTCTAAGGTCGTCCTTTGTGAATACGTGTCTGACATAATGAACCTCCTTGATGCAAAATCTGCACTTCAGATGGTTGAGCTTGAGATGGATGTCTTTTGTAGGGTTCAGTATTTTTTTCAAGTTGGCATCATGTTCAGCCATGTCACGTTCAGCAACGAGAATAATGTCGACAATGATGGCCCAAGGATTGTACGTTGGAATAATTCACTGGGAGAATTGATGCCAAAGGGCATCTGCAGAAATTTGTAACGGCCAAATGGGGTTCCGAACGTGGTGAGATTGGACAAGTCGCGGTCCAGCGGGATCTGACAGAATTAACTTTTGGCGTCTAGAACAGAAAACACAGAGGCACTGCCTAGCTGGGCAGCAACTTCCTCCACTGTGCACATAGGGTAGTGCGGGCGTTTGATCGCTATGTTCAGGTCTCTGGGGTTGATACAAATTCGGATTTCTTCTTTGTTTTTCTTTGTTGCAACCACCATGGTGGAAACCCAGTCGGATGGGTCGGTAACCATGGCAATGACACCCAGGGACACCATCCGCTGGAGCTCATTGTGTACTCTGTTATGCATAGCATGTGGAATGCAGTCTGGTGCTCATACCACAGGTAGGACATTTGCATCGGTGACAATGTTGTATTTGATGGGTAGTTTCCCAAGCTTATCGTCAAATAGTTCCTTGTACTCGGAAAGTATCTGCTGGGTGGAGCCCTCGGCAAGAGATATTTGATGGACAGCAGGCCCAAAAGTTACCAGTCCTAGGTCCTGGCACACGTGAACGCCAAGCAGAGTTGCAACTTTCCCACGGACAATGAAAATGTCCAGCTTATGAGCTTGTGATGCTAGGTGGCAGTTCAGCACAGCTTCTCCAATTGGGTGCACCTCCCCTCCCCCATAGGCTAACAAAGTGGCTGAAGTGTTTACAATATGTTCAGCATTTTTGATCCGTGTAAATTCGGATAATGACATGACTTTGCATTTGGCTCCGGTGTCGATCTTTGCAACATTCGAAACGCTCTGCTCATTTGATAAATTCTGGGCCAGCAACATTGAGAAGCATAGAGGCACGGTGTTCTGGTGGAACATTGCGATGAGCAGCACAAATGTAATGGTTGAAATTACGCTCCAAAATCCGCCAACGTTCAGCAAGGTCTGAGTCAAAAATCAGAGGGTCAGGTTTACGGAATGAGCTGGCCATGGCAACACAAGAAGAGGGACAAAATGGGAGAAAACAAAGCACTGGAAAGAAATAAAAGCCGATATACTTAAATGCGCAGTGGGTTAACCACCTCTGACACCATGTTGAGTATTCAAACATACTCACTTATTTGGTACAACAATATTTATTGAGTAATGGATACAGCATGTTACATCTACTGTATGGCAGCACTGACTGGCAGCATGTCGGGTTGCGATAATATGAATAGTGTGGTAGTAGGCGGAGCTTATAATAATAAAGCATTACAATGGTTAGTAAGTAAAGTAACCAATCTACAGATGCTTAAATGTTTTTTTAAATCAAAGATTTACAACATCTGCACTAAATACCATGCACTGAAATATTCAGCTCAAAACAACGTTCTGTTTTATTTTAATTTGGCGTGTGTTGAAAAAGGATTAAGGATATGTACTGTAGGTTTGAGTGCAAAGTGTTTTTTTTTTAATCAAGAATGAGCCGATTTTATAATCTATGAAGTATGTGTGGTTGTGATTAATGACTCAAGTGGATTAAAAATTATGTTTCAATGCCACTTACTGTTTATTTTGGTTCTAAAATATATTAACTAATTAAAATTGAATTAAACCATGATAGGCAACACAGTGACTCAGGTTCAATCCTGACTTCTGGTGGCGTTTGTGTGGAGTTTGCATGTTTTCCTTGTAACCATGTGGGTTTCCTCTGCTACTCTAGTTTCCTCTATAATCCATAGGTATGGAGGTTATAAGTTTAATTGGCCACTGTAAATTGTCACAATTGTGTAGGAGAGTGTTAGAATTGTGGGGGATTGATGAGAATGTGGGGATAATAATCTGGCATTATGGTGAATTGGTGCTCCATGTTTGACATTGTGTTGATGTTGTACTTCCGGTGGCGCTGGTGCCAGCAGCCTCCACCTACAGCCCGGTATCTTTTTGTTTATTTGTTTATTTAGTTATGTAAAAGTGTGTTTTTTTGTGTTTTTTTTGTGTTTTGATGTGGGGGAAGAGGGTACGGTGCGGGGGATACCGTCCTTCAGTCGCTTCCTGGTGAAGACGCGACTATTATTCGAGTCGCGTCCGCGCCCCCCCCAGCGGCCTACCTACTGGATTGGCGTGGACTTTCCTGCCAGGATCGACCAGAGCTCCAGCAGCGGCGGGACAGCGCTGATACATCGCGGGGCTGGCGATGCCTTACCGGGGATCGCCGTCTGGAGCCCGGAGTGCTGGACCTGTGGCACCGACATCATGGAGCTGCGGTTTGTGGAGCTCCCAACGCGGGCGGCGCTGATGGACAGCGCGGGGTCCTGCGACTCTGCCCGGCTCGGCCTGCGGACACGGGAGCTGCGGACTCCGGCTGTGGGAGGCGGCTGATCAGGAGGTCTGGGCCGCTGAGGAGGAGGATGTTCACCGTCGGGGTTCGGCGTCGGCGTTCCACCAGCCCGGCGTGAGGGCCTGAACATCGGGCCACCCGGGGCGGCGACTGCGGGTGCTAGGAAGGCCTCGTCCACGAGTGAACATCTGGGAAGAACGGAGGGGAGGCTGGCTGGACTATGGTGCCTTCCTCACCTTGGTGCCACTGTGTTATGTTGTGTCGTGGACTTTCAGTGTTTGTGCTTTTTTTTAAATTCTATTTTATTTTTAATATGTTTTATTATTTATTATTATTTATTTATTTTTATTTTTATGATACTGCCTGTAAGGGAAATTCATTTCGTTGTCTCTAACTGAGACAATGACAATAAATTTAAATTTGAATACAATGAAGCACCTAATTCCATCCTGTATGATGGAACTATGACTCTCTGGATGAATGTGGCAAATGCTAATCTTACATTAAAAAAAAATCAGAATGTATTATGCTTACTGTGATGCAATGAAGCTTTTTTTTCCAGCCTAGTCTTGCTAGCGAATCTTTCTATTACAAATATATAAAAAATAATGGTCAAGAAAAAAATGTGATTACCAGCAGTTCTCAGTGGGAAAGCCAATGTGCACTCAGTGATGTCTATAACCTGGACTACTACTCATGCACGATCAAGACAAGAAGTCTGGTCTTACTGACAAATTCAGAAGGATCTCATGTTGGACTTCCCACCAGTGTGTGCAGTGACCAATCTCATTGGGTTCCCCAGGCATCATCACTGGCATTTAGCCCAGGTCAGGTCAGACCTGGTGCAGGATCCAAGATCCCAATCATTTCAAAGTGAATTATGGGGTGGAGATTTGCCATGATAAGGGTAAAATATGTTGCATCTTAAAAATTCACTTCATTTTAGTTTGACGTTTTGAATTATTTATCAGAGTTTTAATTTACATCTTTTTTATGTTCACTTTAATTTTAAAGTTATTTATTTTCAAATTTAAATAATCCACTCAGAGCATAAGCTATTGTATTATAGGTGTTATAAGATAAGGGCGGCACAGTGGTAGAGTTGCTGCCTTACCGTGCAAGAGACCTGGGCTCAATCCTGACTGAGTGCTGTCTGAACAAAGCTTGTATTGTCTCCCTGTGATCGCATGGGTTTTCTTCGGATGCTCTGGTTTCCCTCCACATTTCAAACACATGCAGGTATCTAATACAATTGGCTTCTGCAAATTATCCCTAGTGTGTAGGATCGAAATAGTGTATGGGTGATCGCTGGTCGGCATGGACTCTGTGGGCCAAAGGGCTTGTTACCATGCTGTATCTCTAAACTAAACTAATCTATATATATTGTATTGCTGGTATACTGTCATCCTTAAAGGAACAGCTCCAGAATACTTACAAAAAACACAGTTTTGCATTGAGCACTAAGACTTGCTCTGAACCATTGTGACCATTGGTTCCTATTTGGTTGGATAGTCCTAACATTTCAGATGCTTGACACCATCCTGTGCTGAATGATCTTTGGTCAAGATTTGTCCTCGAGTCTGAGGACAGTGACAAGCTGCTCATGCTCACTACAGAAGGAAGTACAGAATCATCTTTTGCACTTCCTCCATTCCCAGATTTGTGATGAGTAGGCCATTCCCTGATATAATTCCATCACAAGGATGAGGTCGTAGCAGCATTGCAAACATGCTGAGAAATGACATTGACAGTCAGCTGACCCATAATACCTGGCCTTGACTGAACAAGACTTGATTTATGAGGCACAAATTGTGGCATGACTGCACATGTCACAAAACTCAGCGGAATAATGAATTTGGTTTCAAGGTGGAGCATTGTAACTTTGTTTTTAGTTTAGAGATACAGCGCGGAAACAGGCCATTTGGCCCAGCGAGTCCGCACCGATCAGCGATCCCCACACGTTAACAATATCCTACATTAGGGACGATTTTTACAATTATACCAAGCCAATTAACCTACAAACCTGTACATCTTTGGAGTATGGGAGGACACCAAAGTTCTCGGAGAAAACCAACGTAGGTCATGGGGAGAATGTACAAACTCCATACAGACAAGCACCTGTAGCCAGGAGCCAACCTGGGTCTCTGGTGCTGTAAGGCAGCTACTCTACCCCTGTGCCATTGTGCCGCCCTGTGAGGAAGTTGTTATTAATTTCAAGGAAGTACTTCAAGAGGGAGGATAATAAGTCAAAAGGAGTGTACCCATTTTTCAATTGTATTCTCTAATTTATATTTGCTCCTAACGTATAAATTTCACATTTCCACATTGTTTCATCTGATACCTATCCACCCATTACATCAGCTTGTCAACCATGCCAACGTTTCAAGGTTGCAATGTATATCGAGCAGTATTCATTCTGGTCACATCCTTATTCAATAGATGCCATCACATAAAAATTCACTTTACAGCAGGAATTTTACGTGCATAAGGTTCCAGACAAATAAGATTGTCCTGCTCAGTTTGATGAACCAATTTATCAGTGGATGTTCTTTCAATTCCTGTCCTTGGCTACATATTAAACTGTGGCTGCAGTTGAGTAGCTCTAGGTATCCCAGATTGTGCACGTGAACATTTATTCGAATTGTCACTTCCCCTCACTTCAGTAACCCTGTTGGATATTGTCTGTGCGTGTCAAATGTGCACATATATTGCATTTATATTTGTCACACTAGGAAAGGATTATATTTGTATGTGATGCATTCCATGGAAGGGTTGGCTTGTGACATTCGGAATGCAGACTAGACCTTTTTGCCTTGGCTCTGAAAGGCTGCCAGTACCTGTGCACCATTCTACAGCAAGAGTCAGTATCTTCAATAGGGGACACTGAATCTTGCTGTAGAGTGGCTAACATGACTTTCCAAGGCTTCTGGATATGTATTTTTAAAGTATGGATAAGATGTTCCATTACTAACGAATAGTGAACAGGGGCGGCACAGTGGTAGAGCTGCTGCCTTACAGCGCCAGAGACCTGGGTCCAATCCTGACTATGGGTGCTGTCTGTACGGACCTTGTACATTCTCCCTGTGACCACGTGGGTTTTATCTGGGTGCTCTGATTTCCTTCCACATTTCAAACACGTGCAGGTTTGTACATTAATTAGCTACTGTAAATTATCCCTGATGTGTAGGATAGAACTAGTGTGCGGGTAATCATTTCTTGGCTTGATGGGCCGAAAGGCCTGTTTCCACGCTGTATCACTAAACTAAACTATAAACGAAACTAAATGCTAGCACAAAGTTTTTAAGGACTAAACAAATAACAGGAGAGGATTCCGTTGGACGCACAAATAATTCCATATATAAAGCATGCTATTCTTCTCAGGTACTAAAAAAATCAGATTATGGCCTCTATTTTCTTAATGATTTCCAATTAAAATAATACATTCAAAATTAACCATGTATACTGTCAGTCTAGTGCACTGCTGAACATAGATCTGCCTTAGTTATGTCAGTGAGTGTAAAATCTGAATTCCATTGTGAAATGTTACATGATTAAAGAAGGTTGTTGCAAGGTTATTTGTTGCTCGGTAACTTTGGGATGTTAGAATTAATTATAAATTGGTTAAAATCTTTTTCTGGCATACGTTTGTATGAATGTGATTTATAATCTGTACAGTTTGAATGATACGATGGAATGGCATAGTAAGCTGATTTGTTGCATTATTAGTGTCTTATCTGGTAAATATTTGGTTTTGCCTATTGAAGTTTGCTTCCTTACTACCTAGAAACCGATAAATTCAGTTCATGTTATATGCACAGTGCTCTATGTGGAGGATCATGGAATTAAAGATGTGAAAAATCTCTGTAATATCCAACATTATTGAAATTGGTTAACTTAATGCCACATGCATATTCAAAGTCATCATGTCTTATTAAAATTTACCACAGTCTGCCATCACTCTACTAACCAGCACATCCCATTAACGTCAGGAGTGGAGATGCACAATTTGAAAGCCATGCACAGCATTCTTAAAGCAAAGCAAATAGAAGTGTAAATTTTGCATGGTAGATGTTTTATTGCTGACAAAAAGATTTAGCAATGAAGAAAATCAAAACCAATTTTTCCAAGTAGGCCTTCAGGGGTCTTTTTCCATTCCCTAAAACTGTAAAATTCAAGCTCTCCATATAGAAAGCATACTATTGGTCGTAGGTACTATAAACTACAGCACAATGACACTGCAATATGAATCATATGGTAGCGTACACTGCAGCATGAGTCATATGGCCGAGTAACAAATTGCAGGAGCTGTTCTCTGCTTGAAATAGATTGACAAAGACTGCCACAAATTATTAAGAAAATCAAATCTGCAAAAGCTTTAAAAGATAACTGTATAATTTAAGCTGTAACACAATAAATTATTTTATAAATGTTGTTCCAAAATTATATAGAAAACATGTCTTTAAATTTTTAGAAGTATGTATAATGCTGATTTTTGTTTGGATGCAATCCTTTACTAATATTACATGATGTTAATTGTTCACTTGAAATCAATATGTTTAACCGTGTGAACGCCAAGTGTTTGTTCAATTTTCTCTTTACAGAAATTAACAGTAAAACTGGGTTGTTCCTATTCATTATCAATTATTGTCTATTATACATTCTCTATTATTATCTTACAATCCTGTTGAAAAGACCAAATGCAGAGGCGGCACGTTGGCGCAGCTTGTCGAGCCGGGTCCAATCCTGAGCTTTTGTGCGACCTATGTTGAGTTTGTACATTCTCTGTGACAATGTGGGTTTCCTCCAGGTGCTCTGCTTTCCTCCTACATCCCAAAGATGTGCAGGTTTATAGATTAATTGGCTCCAATGTGTTTGGAATGGAGGAGCAAGTGGAAAAACATAGAACTAGTACGAATAGATGAGGAATGGTCGGCATGGACTCATTGGGCTGAAGGGCCTGTTTCCCTATTTCCATGCACTAAACTAAATTAAATATCATTGGATAAAATACAATTTTGAAGCTTCTCAACGAATTTATAAGCAAATTAATTGCTTTAAGGTATTGCACTATCTTTCGCTCTATTCTGCTTTGCCTAGGTCAACAGGGTGACATTGGGCATGAGCCCAGTGCCTCAGAATAAAATATCATAGCTCCCCTTCCCCAGGACATTGCATGCAATGGAGTAAGTGACCCAGTAACCAAAACAGTACATTTGCATTACATATAAATGACAGTTTTGTTTTCATTGTTTATGAAACAGATTGTGTCCCTGTCATGCCCACTGATCACAAAAATCCTTGAGTAAACCATCAAACGTTGTGTGAACTCACTCCAAAATCACTCAGGCAGGCAACATGATTTAGAAAAGCAGGCAATTGAGGAGATCTCCTGAGAACTAAAATCTTTCTCCAGCCCTGGAGAAGTTCCACCAGGTGATCCGCATGTCTACCTTCCGAATCATTCCTCGGTTAATGATAACCACAGGTAGAAAAATCTGTGTGAAATGCTAATTAACATTCAAGAGCAATAAATACCACTAATAGAAGTAGTGGTAGGTGAGCACTTTATTTTTCCGGTGGTGCTCCTTGAGGAGAAATTGTATTCCAAAAAAACCTCCATGCTATTTATACCCAGCACTGAAGCAATCTTAGAAGTATTGAGAATGTATGAACAAAACCTTAAAGGTTCATTCAAAAGGCAGTTACAGATGTATGAGTCCCCAGGTAAAGGTCATGGCATTGAGTAAGTCCTGGGGTACGTTTTAAATTGAAAGCCACCTCATCCCACGAGCAACCAATTACACTAAGCTAAGACAGTGTGGTGCAAGAATAAAATCACTGCTCACTGCAGGCACGTTGGCTTCATGTATAAGCAGTTACACATTAATTTGATTCTCCATTATTGACTTTGCATGTGGAATAAATTAGGCAGCAGGTAGCAGAAAACAGGATAGAATTTCTGAACCCCATGAATTGTTATTGGTATTGATTTATTATTGTCATGTGTACTGACATCAGGCAAATAAAAATCCTGCTTCGACAAACTTGTATCATAAAATAGTGCACCACTGTATCAACCAACATTAACATAAAAGGATATGAACGAGACGTTTTCATATTGCTATCTGAATGCACCTTCACCACAGTATAAAATTAGTACTGTTCCAAAAAAAATGCTTTGGTTGGAAGGTGTGTTGGGACATCTTGATGTCATGAAAAGGGCTAGGATTTGTGTGTATGCTGATATATTAAGCATGCATTCCTTTTGTACAACATGTTTCTTCAGCTAGCCCCAGGATATTTTGCAGATATATCAATCAATGTAAAATAACCGCCTGCTTGGTAGTGTGGTTGAATCTTAGCTGAACTGATGTAGCGGGGAAAATATGGTGGGATGGTTGTGCTGCCTCATTTCCCTGGACTTTTCTTTCTACTCACTATAAGATTTGGGAGAGTCAATCAAGTCATCTTTCAGTCTCATAAAGTTCAGTCATAAAGCCAAACCCATCCTTTTTCCCTTATAAGACAAGCCATCTATTCCAGATATCAGTCGAGTAAGTACACCACAAATCTGTTTCCAGTGCATTTCACCCTTAAGTAAATAATCCAATACTCTATGCAGTAACCCCGATCTATCCATGCACATAGGTCTCCAGGTGTACAGCAATGCTTTCAATTGGTTGATATTGGTGCTGTGACATATCCTTTCTGAAGTGCACGTTGCATTTCAAAAATACTAAGATCCTGACCAGAAGAATAAGCCTGAACAAGAGGAAGGAAGCTTGAGTGAAAAATAGAAATGTAATAACATAGAAATGAACAGCATGGAAATAGGCTATTCAGATCATCTATCATCTGCTGTATTAATCGCAATACCCAGCATTAGGTTCTCAGCCCTCTATTCCGTACCAATTTACGTGCTCATCTAGACACTTCTTATGTGTTGTTATTGATCCAGCTTGCTTCACGCACTCTCTCGGGCACTGCATCCCAGGCTGCAGATGATCCCACTCATTTACTTCTAAATCTCATCCTCTTTACCCTAAACTGGTGTCCTTGAATGCTATCTACCTATGACATGGAGGAAGGCTTCCTGTGCTCTACCCTATCTATGCCAGGAATAATTATATATACCTCTATCATTTTCTATTCGTAAATTGCTCTCCTAATGCAGTATAAAAACAGCATTTTCCTATACAACACCATATTCATTTACATGTTTATATATTAAAATTTATAGTCCATTATCTTTGTTGTTGAAAATAGAAAACTGAACAAATGCAAGGAACTAATGAACATACTGTAAAGGAGTTGAGTCTGACACACTGTAACCTTTACTGAGTCTTTAATTAAGGCACATGTTACACACGTCCCAGTACTGACTGCATCTAGTCTTCAGGCATACTGGAACAAACAGGGAGGAACAAGGGGAGGATATCACAGTTATACTGATATGGCTGGGCGTGGTTAGTGGTATTGAGGTAGCTACATTATAGGTTGCATGCATAAACCATCTACATCCTTTCCCTTGGAAATTTAAAATTAAGTTATAACAGTGGCAGGGTGGTTATACAACCCCTGCAAATCTAAACGAAATCACCGTAACGGACAGGGGGTTTGACAACCCGACCCGAGCGAGTGCGCATGGCACCCTCACCCTCCCCACCCGAACGAAGAGGAGGAGGCGCAATATCAGCCGGGAAGGAGAAAGCCGGGGGAGACCCAACCGGGAATGCGGAAGGAGACCCGATCGGCACAGGCGAGCCTGGGGAAGGAGACGGGGGAGAAGGAGGAGAAGGAGAGCGGGCAGGGGAGGAGAACGCGGCAAGCGGACTGACCGGGGCATGCAGGGAGCTGAGGGGTAGTTAGTAGTGGGAGGCTCGAAACGCAACGGAGGAGCATAGGGGGCCGCAGGAGGAGGCTGAGGCTCGTTGACAGCCAACAAGTGCTGGCGACTACGGTGGTAGATAGTTCCTACAAAGTCCACCAAGTAGGATCTCGGTGAATTGTCCACCCCAACCACGGTTGCGAGTCGGGAGAATCCGGTGGCTGTCTGGCCAGGCAGTAGTGGTGGGAGAGGGCGGCAGGACTTGTCGTGAGAGCGGCGCTGTACTTCATGCCTTTTATTATTATTGCTTTATTTATATAGCACATTTTAAGTCAACTTGCATTGACACCAAAGTGCTTTACATAAATTAAATAATAAATTTACAAACAAACCATAGAAAAAGGTTAACAATAAATAAAGAAAGAAAATGGACACAACACATTATAGGGTTCAACACAAACATCCCCCCACAACAGAATCAAAAATGTCCACTGTGGGGAAAGGCAACAGAAAGTTAAGTCCTCTTCCTCTGAAACACCCGAGGTCGGGGCCCATTTGTGGCTTTGCAGCCAGTCCGATGATTTTCAAGGCCCTCTTGCCGTGAAGATGGAACACTGTCGTCGGGTGAAACAATTCCTCAAGCGGCTTGGAAACTCTGGAGCGGTTGCCTCCTCCCCGGAGACCGGAGACCGGGGCACTCGTAGACTTCAGGCCGCGCCGACCCCGGCGAACTCGATCCCGGCGAAATCCAGCACCGCCCACGGCCGGACGCCCGCAGCCCCAGCTCCACGATGTTTGGATCGACGGCCACAGCGCTCCGGAGCATACCGCACGGCGACCCGGCAAGACATCGCCCGCTCCATGGCTCCACTCCGTGATGGTGTCCTTGCGCTACGCCGCCGCCGAAGCTGTAGTCCCGGCCGGTCCCGACAGGAAACGCCGCTCCATTCTCGATGGTAGGCCGCGAGGACGGGGCGAAGAAGCAGCTTAGAGGGATGCTGCCTCTCCGACCAGGTAGAGGACTAAGAATTAAAGTTTCCCCCTTCCCCACCCCCACCCATCCACTAACATTTTGGACAGGACTTAAAATAAAAAAAAGGTGAAGAGATGGACTGCGGGCAGGCTGCCATACACAGACGGCGCCCACTCCCGCACATCCGCCATCTTTTTTCCTTTGAGCAATCCGTTGCTGGACGGCAGCAGGCTGGAGGACCTTGGGCACTAGGGATTGCTGGGTGATCGGCATCGGTGGGCGAAGAACGCGGGACATCAGACGTTGGGCAGGGGATCGCATTGTAGTGTCCCTGGAAATGTTACGAAGGTTTAACAGACCCTGGTAGAAGTCACCATTGGAGAGGCGAGACTGCTCGAGCAAATTCGTGGCACTGCGGACAGCACGTTCAGCCAGGCCATTGCTCTGCGGGTATTCAGGGCTGCTGGTGTAGTGAGTGAAGTTCCACTTCACAGCGAAAGCTTTAAATTCTGCACTGGTGAATTGATGGCCGTTGTCAGTCTGCAAGCGGACCGGGGACCCAAAAGTGGCGAAGTGTCGGCGCAGCTTACTGATGACCATTTCAGAGGTGATAGCAGGGAGAAGGTCCACCTCGAACCACTTCGAGTAGGAGTCGACCAACACTAGGTATTGCTTTCCACGCCATTCGAATATGTCGGCAGCCAGCGATGACCAGGGCATAGCAGGGGCGGGCTGCTGCAGAAGTGGCTGGCGCTGCTGATGTGGGGCAAGAGTGTTACAATCAGGACAGGAGGCTCATCGGGCGTTAATGTACTTTGCCATGCCGGGCCAATAGTATTGTTCTTGGGCATGTGTGACAGTGGCATCGGCTCCGGGATGCCCCATGTGGGCAGCGTTGTAGTACAAGTCGTACAGGGAAGGCAGGGACGACCACCTTGTGACCCTTGATGATGATCCCGTCACGGAGCACTAGTTCATCTCGAACCAGAAAGAAAGGGTGGACACCAGCAGGCAGCGAGGTGCGTTTGCTTGGCCACCCCCGCTGGATGACAGCTGCGAGCTGTTGCAGGTCGGGGTCGTTGGCAGTGTGCTCAACCAGGCACTGGAGCTGCTTAGAGGGAACAAAGTTGACATTGAGTACCTGCAGATCCTCCTGTTCGTAGGGATGTCTGTCGCAGGAGGACCGGGAGGCCCTGGACAGCGCGTCGGCCACATGCATCATTCGCTGTAGTCTGGCTGGAGCGATATGGATGGGTTTATTGAGGATGGTCACCAAGGGTTGGTGATCCGTCTCGACGGTGAACCTGGTACCGAAAAGGAAGCCCTTGAATTTGGAGCAGGCGAACACAACCGCAAGAAGCTCCTTCTCGATTTGTGCATAGCGCTGCTCGGTGTCCGTCATGGTTCGCGAGGCATAAGAAACGGGCTGCAATGAGCCATCATCATAGAGCTGCAGGCAGGCAGCACCGAGTCCGAAGCGGGAAGCATCACACGTTACCACAATTGGACGCTGCAGGTCGAAAAACTTGAGAGTCGGCGTGTTGATCAGTTTTGTTTTGAGGAAGTCGAAAGCCTGCTGGTGTTGGGGAAACCAGGACCAGGCAATGTCTTTTTTCGTCAGTTGCCTCAGGGGTGCGCTCAACTCGCTGAGGTCGTGGATAAACTTCCCCAAATAGTTGACCATGCCCAGGAAACGCTGCAGGCTGGCAACATCTGTCGGGGCAGGCAGCTCGGAGATAGCGTTGGTCTTCTGCGGATCAGGTTTCAGCCCATGGGCCGTGAAGATGTGGCCAACATAGGGTACTTCAGCTACACGGAATTTACACTTTGACGGGTTAAGTTTAAGTTGATCTGGCGAGCGCGGTCTAGAATCCGTCGGAGATGGTGGTCATGCTCAGCAGCATCTTTCCCATAGACCAGGATATCATCCACAATAATGGCACACGGCAGACCAGCAAACAGTTGCTCCATGGAGCGTTGAAACACTTCGCTAGCGGAGTTTATGCCGAATGGCATCCGCAAAAATTTGAACCTTCCGAAGGGTGTGCCAAAAGTGGTTAAGTCTGAGGAGCGTTTGTCTAGGGGTATTTGCCAGAACGAGCTCCTGGCATCGAGAACAGAAAACACCGTGGCCTGACCGACCTGGGCAGCAACATCTTCTACAGTCCTCATAGGGTAGTGGGGACGTTTTATTGCCAGATTCAAATCTTTGGGGTTTATGCACACCCGTATTTCGTTCTTACCCTTCTTCATGGTGGCGACCATGGTGGAGACCCACTCGGTGGGATCGCTGATGGCTGCAAGCACCCCCATGTCAACCATGTTCTTCAGCATGGCCTCGACCTTGCCCTTCATGGCAAACGGCACCCTGTGTGGAGCACGGACCACTGGTACGACCGATGGGTCAGTTACGATCTTGTATACAAGTGGCAGCTTCCCCAGCTTATCATCGAAGAGGTCAGGGTACTCGGAGAGTGGATTCAGCATCACACGCACTTCGTGGACAGTACGGTCGAAAGACACCAGACCGAGATCCTGACAGGCCTGATTGCTCAACAGAGTCACACAGTCACAGTCAAGAATGAAAAACGACAGGTCACGGGATGATTTCTGCAGCACACAGTGGAAGGTGGCCCTCCCCACAGGTGTTAGCTCCTCTCCCCAATAAGCACGCAATATGGAGCGATCAGCAGTCAACAGCTCATTATTCTTATCTGTTTGAATAGGGATGTTGACATAACATTCACCTTCGCCCCCGTGTCGAGTTTAGCACTGAAGGACTTGTTGTTGACAGTAATGAGTACAGAAGGATCGGGGAGGCGAGATCGGCCATGAAGGAGAGTGTAAACACTGGCATCTCCCATGGAACAGCTGGGCTCAGAGTCGAGGGCAGTGTCGACAGAAGACTGGGAATCGAAATCGTTATCAGCTTGCTGAAGGTTGTTTAAAACTTGTCTAGGAGCTGAGGGAACGTTCCCACGGGAGCGACAGGCAGTTGAAAAATGGTTCATCTTCCTACAGAAATTGCAAGCTTTGCCAAATGCTGGGCACTGCGACTGCATGGAGTGGATATAATTGCAGTTGGGGCACTTCTTGACAAGCGGCACCCGAGGGGCATGTCGGCCGCGGCGTAGGGCGAAAGTTGCCTTGTTTGCGACGGGGCATAGCAACACCAGTCAGATTAATAGCCCGATTGTCAGATCCCCTCTGCCCATGTGGCGGGGCAACTACTTCAGCTATGCGGCATGCATGCATTGCCTGAGTCAGGGTGAGGTCTGGTCTCTGCAGCAGATCTGCACGTAGCTTCTGATCTAGCATGCCGGTGACAAGGATATCTCTGGTGAGCTGATCACGCATGGTCTCGAAACGGCACCGCTGAGCAAGGTAGCGCTGGTCAGCGATAAAACATTCAACAGGCTCATCAGGCTGCTGTTTCCGTGTGAAAAATGTAGCCCGTTCCAATATGCAGTTGGAGGGCAAGTCACAAATCGCCGCAAACTTGCGTAAGAGACATACCGGGTCATTTGCAGATTCCGCCGGCTCGACGACCTGGTCGTTGTCATCCAGGACCGCTGGATTATAGTTGAAAGCCTGAGCTCGTTTCATAGCATCGGGACCGGCAAGGTTCAGCAGGAGTGAGGCTTTGACCGCATCAGGGTCATTTCGGTGCACGATGTTGATGAAGTGGTTGTAGTCCATCACGAAAATAGCCCAGCGTTCCGCAATGTCAGCGTCAAAGACAAGGGGAGAGGGCTTTCGGCATGAGAATGCCATGATGAATAGGGAATTAAACACTAGTTGGACTAGGGACAAATAAAACCCGATAAGCAGGAGGCGCACGTTTAACTTGCTGACACCATGTAAAGGAGTTGAGTCTGACACACTGTAACCTTTACTGAGTCTTTAATTAAGGCACATGTTACACACGTCCCAGTACTGACTGCATCTAGTCTTCAGGCGTACTGGAACAAACAGGGAGGAACAAGGGGAGGATATCACAGTTATACTGATATGGCTGGGCGTGGTTAGTGGTATTGAGGTAGCTACATTATAGGTTGCATGCATAAACCATCTACACATACATTGCCATAGGCATAACAAAAGAAAACCTCTGGATATTATTCTTTGAAAGTAGCTCAAATGTTATCAGATATAGTATTAAAGATTCCAGCAAAAGAAGGCACAAAGTGCCTGACACACAGTGGACCAGGCAGCATCTCTGGAGAACAAAGATAGGCGAGATTTTGGTTGGGACCCTTCTTTGGACTGGTTGTAGTTGGGGGAGAAAGCTGGAAGAGAGGTCTGCCGGGACAAAGCCCCACTAGGGATTAGGATACAGGTGAGGGAGGTTTGATTTGCAAATAGGTGGACAAAGGCCAGAGATGGATAGAAAATAAAAGACTGAGAGATAAGGAGAGAAGAAGTGCAAAATGTGAAGCCCGAGGATGGGATGTAGCTGGAAGTGGAGAGGTTGTTGTAGGTTTGTCACCTAAAATTGGAGAATGCAATGTTCATATAATTGGACCATTGTAAGAAACGCAAGCGGAATATGAGGTATTTCCCTCCAATTAGCGAGTGGCCTCACTCTGACAGTGCAGGTGACCCAGGACAGAAACATCAATATGGAAATAGGAAGGTGAGAAGCATCGTCCTCACTATTTCCTTCTGTCAGGAACCCTTAGGATATAGTATGTTTCAATCAAACCCCGTCTCACTCTCACTAAGCTTCAGAAAATATAAGCCTGGGCACCCTTTCTTCACAAGACAACCTACTGTTTCAGGTATTAGTCCAGTAAATCTACTCTGAACTGCTTCCAACACTTTACCAACTTTAAATAAGAAGCTACATTAGATGTGGCAACATCAATGCCGCATATAAAAACGCGGATTAAATTCCTTACGTTTGTATTCAACTGAGCCATGGAGTGGCTACCTGCTGAATTACAAACACTTGAACAATGCTGTGGTGTTAATTCAACAGTGAAGAAATATTACAACATTGCTAGAATGTTTGCCATGATTTTATTTCAATTTGTGGATAATGATTATTTTGTAATTACTCCAAAAGCAGTTTAACTTAAGCTGTCAGAGTATTGCAGCGAACAGTTTCAGACTAGTACCTGAATGATACTAAAACAGCCAATAGATTTCAAGTCATATTCAATAAAAGGAAAATAAAACACATAACTGCTTGGTTGCACGTTCTGTGTAATCCTCTCAAGCTGACTAATCCTTAGTTTTATGTGCGTGTAGTATACACACATTAGTAGAGGCAAAAAATTAGTTTTGCTGTTTCAGAATGATAATAAATCAACTGGGCATGTTTAAAATGAGTTTGTGCATCAGGCTAGAATGGTAACATGCATAGGCAAAGCCCAAAGCATGAGATTACTCTGCTAATTGTGTTGTCACTCCACATGGCATCACAGGCACACTGACCTGGCTTTGAGGTTTTATTGTCTCTTTTACATTGATGTACATTTGTGCTGCTATGAAATTTTCAGATACCAGTGGTCTTGGCTTCATGCATATTCCACGTAAAAATAGAATTTAGAAGCATAACATGCCTCATTTATGCAGTTGACTTTGACCTCTGCAATGCAGCATGGAACAATAGTCTCACATGCTAAAGGGTTGCAGAAAGTCTGTAGTAACATCCACAGTAACAGCACAAATCTACTTTTCCAATATCATATGTAAAATCGTACAATTGCGGACGATTATCTATGCAGGCTGATTGAACATTTGGTCCATACTCACTGGAGTTCAGGGAATACATTGATAGAGGCAATACAGGGAATACTTGTGTAGGAAGGAACTGCAGATGCTGGTTTAAACCGAAGATAGACACAAATAGGTGGTGTAACTCAGACCCTTCTTCAGACTGGTTAGGGATAAGGGAAACAAGAGATATGGACGATGATGTAGAGAGATAAAGAACCACAAATGAAAGATATTGTGGTGGCACCCGGTGGTTGGGCCACTAGCCACACAAACCCTCAGCAGTCGGTCACGTGACTGGGCAATGGCAGGAAGGAGTTGTCACGGGGTACAGGGGTGTGTCCTGGGATATATAACGAATCCTGGGATCTCTCTCTCTCTCTC